>NC_084555.2:1410000-1605000 GCF_033978685.3 Nerophis lumbriciformis
TGTAATATCTTACTGAGATCTTTTAGGACCAAAACCCTTAAAACAAGTAAAACACTCTAACATCAAATCTGCTTAGTGAGAAGAATTATCTTATCAGACAAAAAATAAGCAAATATCACCCTTATTTGAGATATTTAGTCTTACTTAGATTTCAGTTTTTGCAGTGTATTGCTCGTATGTCCTCCTCTTGATGAAAGAACTACCTTGCAATTATCACAAGTAGCGCTTTTGCAATCTTTCTTGTAAAATATAGCCAAACTTTTGGGTGGCCTGGCCGCCTTGTTGCTGTCTGATATCACTATGTAAGTTGCGTAATGACGTCATTCACCCCGCAGGAATCGTTAAAGGAATTGTTTTGAAAGCGCTTCCAAGAAATTGATACGCCGGGAACAGGTTATTCGATTCTCATCTTTAAGGCATTCGCGGTACTGTAACACAAAATCTGACGTACCAAGAAAAGGTGGTTAAAATATGGCTTTATTTTTCATACATCTGCATGGGGGAACATGTTGCCATCACGCGTGCCGCGCGTGTTACAGGCCTCGCACTGAGTAGCCTGGACCCAGTGTTCGAAATGGTGTGTCTGTTTTATAAGAATAGAAAGAAGACACAAAGTGCTTGATTGCGATCCAATCGCAGGCTGTAGCCTGCCTGGAAGCATTGACAAGCAGCTCCTAACCCCCTTCTTTCCTATCAGGCCGGAATAACATGTCTAGTGGCATTCAGCTTGGAAACGTACACTTTTACCGTGACTTAGATACATCAAACACAATTAGCATACTCTATTTACACATTCATTTTCCAAAACAATTGTGACTACTAATTATAGGTGTCACACACGCTCACATGTCTGCCTCGGGAACGAAATGAAAGTAAAATTCCTAAGTATGAAAGTTAAAGTTCTGTCTTTAAGTAAGGTTTAAAACATGAAGAGACATAAGTAACTGACAGTTGGAAAAAGCCAACGTCTTCTTTGATCCGTTTGACAAATATAAACATTTATTTGTTAAGTTTGTTCTCTTAAACCAGTGCTTCTCAATTATGTACTGTTCGGCAGCACGGTGGAAGAGGGGTTAGTGCGTCTGCCTCACAATACAAGGGTCCTGAGTAGTCCTGGGTTCCACAACCGGGCTCGGGATCTTTCTGTGTGGAGTTTGCATGTTCTCTCCGTGACTGCGTGGGTTCCCTCCGGGTACTCCGGCTTCCTCCCACCTCCAAAGACATGCACCTGGGGATAGGTTGATTGGCAACACTAAATTGGCCCTAGTCTGTGAATGTGAATGTAAATGTTGTCTGTCTATCTGTGTTGGCCCTGCGATGAGGTGGCGACTTGTCCAGGGTGTACCTGTTGGGAAATTGTGTTGGATGTAAATATAAACGGAATACAATGATTTGCAAATCATTTTCAAGCCATATTCAGTTGAATATGCTACAAAGACAACATATTTGATGTTCAAACTGATAAACTTTTTTTTTTTTGCAAATAATCATTAACTTTAGAATTGTATGCTAGCAACACGTGACAAAGAAGTTGCCGAAGGTGGCAATAAATACTGATAAAGTTGAGGAATGCTCTTCAAACACTTATTTGGAACATCCCACAGGTGAACAGGCAAATTGGGAACAGGTGGGTGCCATGATTGGGTATAAAAGTAGATTCCATGAAATGCTCAGTCATTCACAAACAAGGATGGGGCGAGGGTCACCACTTTGTCAACAAATGCGTGAGCAAATTGTTGAACAGTTTAAGAGAAACCTTTCTCAACCAGCTATTGCAAGGAATTTAGGGATTTCACCATCTACGGTCCGTAATATCATCAAAGGGTTCAGAGAATCTGGAGAAATCACTGCACGTAAGCAGCTAAGCCTGTGACCTTCGATCCCTCATGCTGTACTGCATCAACAAGCGACATCAGTGTGTAAAGGATATCACCACATGGGCTCAGGAACACTTCAGAAACCCACTGTCAGTAACTACAGTTGGTCGCTACATCTGTAAGTGCAAGTTAAAACTCTCCTATGCAAGGCGAAAACCGTTTATCAACAACACCCAGAAACGCCGTCGGCTTCGCTGGGCCTGAGCTCATCTAAGATGGACTGATACAAAGTGGAAAAGTGTTCTGTGGTCTGACGAGTCCACATTTCAAATTGTTTTTGGAAACTGTGGACGTCGTGTCCTCCGGACCAAAGAGGAAAAGAACCATCCGGATTGTTATAGGCGCAAAGTTGAAAAGGCAGCATCTGTGATGGTATGGGGGTGTATTAGTGCCCAAGACATGGGTAACTTACACATCTGTGAAGGCGCCATTAATGCTGAAAGGTACATACAGGTTTTGGAGCAACATATGTTGCCATCCAAGCAACGTCACCATGGACGCCCCTGCTTATTTCAGCAAGACAATGCCAAGCCACGTGTTACATCAACGTGGCTTCATAGTAAAAGAGTACGGGTACTAGACTGGCCTGCCTGTAGTCTAGACCTGTCTCCCATTGAAAATGTGTGGCGCATTATGAAGCCTAAAATAGCACAAGGGAGACCCCCGGACTGTTGAACAACTTAAGCTGTACATCAAGCAAGAATGGGAAAGAATTCCACCTGAGAAGCTTAAAAAATGTGTCTCCTCAGTTCCCACACGTTTACTGTGTGTTGTTAAAAGTGGCATGTAACACAGTGGTGAACATGCCCTTTCCCAACTACTTTGGCACGTGTTGCAGCCATGAAATTCTAAGTTAATTATTATTTGCAAAAAAAAATAAAGTTTATGAGTTTGAACATCAAATATCTTGTCTTTGTAGTGCATTCAATTGAATATGGGTTGAAAAGGATTTGCAAATCATTGTATTCTGTTTATATTGACATCTAACACAATTTCCCAACTCATATGGAAACGGGGTTTGTTAATGAGGTGTAGTTGTAATGTATAAGTATGTGTCAATGAAAGGGCCTTTTATGACTTTTCTTAATTTGATTACATGCTGTAGTATAATTGTATTGTTATAATTGTATTGCATGTTTTTGTATCTCTTTAATTTAGGTAGCCAGGGACTGCAGATGGAATTTAGCTGTAATCTGGTGCGGAACATATCTGTCTTTGAGCTTAATGTTTCTGTGCACTGTCCCTTCAAATAAAGACTAAACTAAATAGTTCAGTTAACTACGTTCAAATGTTGAGTATTTATTTATTTTACAATGAACAGCCTCCAGGAATGGTCTTCTGAGGATATTAGCTTCCTCTAAAAACCTCAATTAGTGCCACAAATCTGGCGGGACTGACACAGAATGTAGAAGTGAGCAACATTAGCAATGGTGGGATTATGTAATTGAGGTCAATAATTACAAGTAAAGACATCATTTCAGGTGTATAAAGCATGTACCGACTGGGTGAGCTGGGACCTGGAGAATCGAGCCCAGTACTTCCACGCTCTCCTGAACGCGGTCCACATCTACGCTCTGCCCCCCAAGTTCCTCAAAAACCAGCTCCAGTCCTGCCCCATCCTCAGCAAGGTACTTGACTACTGTACTTTACATGTCTACTGTCTTAAAGTCACATGCTCCTTTTCCCCCCCACCTCAAGGCCAACGCTTGTAAGGACTTCCTCTCAAAGATCTTCCAGGAAATGACGTTAAGGAAGGTTACTACGGCGCCCATACGTGGAACACAGCTCATCTACGTGGCTGGCGGGTATGACGGAAATTTAAGCACACATGCCAGCGATCCCTTAGCGCTGCATGCTGCAGAATTGTACTCCCATTGTTTTGTATGTTGCTGCAGCGCTCTGTTTCCTCTTGGTTCAAGTCTGTATAGCAGTAAAGTAAATAAGTACATGAGTAGTCCTCGTTAGTTCTTCTTTCTTAGCATGTTGTTTAGAAAAGTGGCAGAACTTTTCGCACTTCTGATACAATACTGAAATGGACCCTAGAGTATTGCAGAAACCGATATTGAGCCGATCAGCAGGAAACACACATACTTTTTTTTGTAGTGTGTAAACACTAAAAAAAGGCTTAATCAAGTGAAATTACTCAGAGAAAAATAGTAGTATGAAAAAAATACCCTATTTATTATTTACTTTCTAGAATGACTGATGCCGTTTTTAAGTTTAATGACATCCTAGTGACCCAAATAGTTCCTGAAGATGAGCTAATGATGTCCTAAATTGAATGATGCGGACACGTTTGTTACTGGATACTTTCTAATACGCTTCTTTCTGTCTTGGAGACGTTGTATGTGTTAGTAATATGCATACATGATTATTTGATACTTTTTTATATTGACAAATGTGCCGTTTAGACTGCAATGTTGTTCAATTAATATTACATATGTCTAGCTGGTGTGTAGCTGCTAGGTCCTAGTAGCCTATAGCCTACCATGTTTACCTTTTGTAAAAATTGGAGTGGTAGTAGGGGTGTGGGAAAAAATCGATTCAAATTCAAATCGCCATTCTCACGTTGTACGATTCAGTATTGATTCTCACTTTACAAAAATCGATTTTTTTTCTTTTTCTTTTTTATTCCAACAAAACAATACACAGCAATACCATAACAATGCAATCCAATTCCAAAACCAAACCCGACCCAGCAACACTCAGAACAGCAATAAACAGAGCAATTGAGAGGAGACACAAACACGACACAGAACAAACCAAAAGTAGTGAAACAAAAATGAATATTATCAACAACAGTATCAATATTAGTTACAATTCCAACATAGCAGTGATTAAAAATCCCTCATTGACATTATCATTAGACATTTATAAAAAAAGAAATAAATAAAAATGAACAATAGTGTCACAGTGGCTTACACTTGCACCGCATCTCATAAGCTTGACAACACACTGTGTCCAATATTTTCACAAAGATAAAATGAGTCATATTTTTGGTTCATTTAATAGTTAAAACAAATTTACATTATTGCAATCAGTTGATAAAATATTGTTCTTTACAATTATAAAAGCTTTTTACAAAAATCTACTACTCTGCTTGCATGTCAGCAGACTGGGGTAAATCCTGCTGAAATCCTATGTATTGAATGAATAGACATTCGTTTTGAATCGGAAAAATATTGTTTTTGAATCGAGAATCGTATTGAATCGAAGAAATCGATTTATAATCGAATCGTGACCCCAAGAATTGATATTGAATCGAATCGTGGGACACCCAAAGATTCGCAGCCCTAGTAGTTAGGGGTGCGAGTCTTTGGGAACCTATGAAATTCCGTTGTACTTGTGCAATGACAATAAAGAGCGTACTAACGATTGGATCCGATTCCAAGTCCTGGGGGTGACGTTTCGGTTTCAGAATCGATTCTCGATTCATCACGATTCAAACCGATTCAGGGAGAAATAATTCCCTGAGTGTTGACAAGAAGGATTTTAATTTGTAAAGTATCGTTGTACAGCAACTTATTATTTGATCATAAGCCCCTTTTTGCCAATTATTGTTATAATTATCCTTCAAAATCAATAGGGTTCCTGTTTGGAGCGGGACGATAATGCTGAAAAGTTTGAAAGAGACAAATGTTGCCACTTAACACTAAAAAAACATGTAGCGATTTCTTTTTTGGTCTTGAGCACCTTTGTGTCAAATAGCATTCAAAATCAATTGGGTTTTTGCGCTAACACAAGTAATAATAATGTTCTTTTTGTAGCAGTGGAGGGATAATGCATAAGAATAAAAAGGACCAGTAACTTATTTATTCTTAAACACCATTGGTGTAAATCTATTCAAAATCATTACGCTTCTTGCTTTAACAGGGTGGAATAATACCAGAACGGTTATATGGTGGTATTTGGTAAATAATACAATGCATTCAGTTTTATCTTAAGTCCCCTTTTGTCTAATAGAGTAAGAACTCTGTTAATTTTGAAGGCTAACAGGGTGGAATAATGCCAGACAATTAGATGGTTGTGTTCAGTAAATTATACAATTAATAACATGCATTGATTTTATCTTAACAAGTCTCTTTGTGTCAAACCGAATCCAAAAGCAATACAGTTCTTGCACTAAGAGGGTGGAATAATGACTGACAATTACATGCTTGTGTTTATAACATATTATAATTAATGGCATGCATTCATTTTAACTTACCATACTTTGGACTAGGGTTGTCCCGATACCAATAATTTGGTACCAGTACCGGTACCAAAATGTATATGTCGAAACTTTTTGATACTTTTCCAAATAAAGGGAACTACGAAAAAGTGTCAATATCAAATCAACTTTATTTAATGGCTTTATTTTAACAGAAAATCTTACAATACAATAAACATATGTGTCCTATTGCACTCAATGAACAGTTTTAGAAGGTTCAAATATAAATGAAAGGGCATTAAACACAATGTGTTTTTCTTGTTGCACTCAAAGAACAATTTACAATTTTCTATAATGTAGAATTAGATTAAGAATTATAGATGTCCGATAATGGCTTTTTTGCCGATATGCCGATATTGTCCAACTCTTAATTACCGATTCCGATATCAACCGATACCGATATATACAGTTGTGCAATTAACACATTATTATGCCTAATTTTGTTGTGATGCCCCGCTGAATGCATTAAACAATGTAAAAAGGTTTTCCAAAATAAATCAACTCAAGATATGGAAAAAAATGCCAACATGGCACTGCCATATTTATTATTGAAGTCACAAAGTGCATAATTTTTTTTAACATGCCTCAAAACAGCAGCTTGGAATTTGGGACATGCTCTCCCTGGGAGAGCATGAGGAGGTTGAGGTGGGCGGGTTTTGGGGGGTAGCGATTGGTGTGTATTGTAGCGTCCCGGAAGAGTTAGTGCTGCAAGGGGTTCTGGGTATTTGTTCTGTTGTGTTTATGTTGTGTTACGGTGCGGATGTTCCCCCGAAATGTGTTTGTCATTCTTGTTTGGTGTGGGTTCACAGTGTGGCGCATATTTGTAACAGTGTTAAAGTTGTTTATACGGCCACCCTCAGTGTGACCTGTATGGCTGTTGACCACTTGTGTGTGTGAAAAGCCGTAGATATTATGTGATTGGGCCGGCACGCAAAGGCAGTGCCTTTAAAGTTTATTGACGCTCTGTACTTCTCCCTACGCCCGTGTACTACTCCGTTCAGCGGCGTTTTATAAAGTCATATATTTTACTTTTTGAAACCGATACCGATAATTTCTTATAATACATTTTAAAGCATTTATCGGCCGATAATATCGGCAGTCCGATTTTATCGGACATCTCTAATTAGAATATAATAAAAAAAGCTTTATTAACATAATATAAAATTATTTATGATATATGGTTGCCAATCCTGATCTGTGCTTTAAGAAAATTACAATTATTAGTAAGTACTAAAAACAAAACTATGGATAAATGTACCCATATAAACTATGTTGCAGGTAAAATATGCAGCTGTTAAAGATAAAACACAAATTGTAGCAATTTGTAACCAAATTCAGTCATTTTACTTGCATTAGTTGACGTTAGATAGGCGGTCCTAACTCCGCTAATATTTGACATCAATCCAAGCAGCTGTGTGCACATCTATGTATCTACATGCTATGTATCTACATGTTATGTATCTACATGCTATGTATCTACATGTTATGTATCTACATGTTATGTATCTACATGCTATGTATCTACATGTTACGTATCTACATGTGCACAACAGGGGAGCTGGTTTACTTATGAGCGTACACGATGTGTGTTTTCGAGAATGTCAACGTGTTGGCTGAGTGACGTCAGTGAGTGAATGGGCGAGTAAAGAGAGAGAGAGAGAGGAGCGCATGCACTGCACAGTAAAGTGATGAATGGGTCCGTTTGTGTCCTGCAAAGCTAATAATAAAATCACAAATCAGCGGCCTCAAATTCTGACCGGAAAGCGGAGCTTAGCAGACTCTTTGCAGTGTATAGTGAACTGAAAGGGAATGTCTCCCCTGCGCTTCTCTACTACGATCTGCACCGGAGCCGAACAGCAGGACAGGTGGAACAGCTACATTTTTACCTGTCACTCTTTATAACTGCAGATCTGAATGGTTATTATTTAAATGTTTACCTAAGTTTGAAGCAAAGGTGGTAATGCTAATTGCCACATTTGGCGAGGTGGGTTTTAAAGCAACACTAGAAGCGTGGCGCTTCCTTGTTGAAAGTGTCACCTTTATCGTTGGTGTTGAAGCCCAAATACCTCCAAATTGCGCTTCACCACGCTATTCATTAACCAGTAGAATTGTCTGTTTTTTTGCCATTCTTCCTCTCCAAGATGTTATTGCTTGTATGCACTTTGTGTGTGCGTTTTGACACACTCGACATCATGCGCCTCGGCTCTGTAGTCACCGCTGCACTCAGATGAAAGAACGGTACCGGTACTTTTTAAAGGCGGGAAGTACCGATTTCAAGCAATTAGTGTCAGGTTCAAACACTGATGACATCTATTAAACAGAAGAGAAGCAAGGAATCATGCAGAGACAGAGTTAAATTTTGCTTAATTGAGAAGAGATGTGTTTTGGGCTGTACTCTAGTTACAGATCCAAACTGCGTTCTAAAAGTCCAGCCCACGTGCTTCCTCTATTTATTTGGGAGGTCCCTGGTTACATCACTGATACTGTCGCTGAGGGAAGGGGGTAATCTCCACAGCTCCAGTTAGACACAATATATGATTATACAAAATGCAAATGTGCTGACAGTCGTGATAGCGCCTTGTCTCTGCTCTGTCTGCGTCACGGTACTCGATGTCCGGCCTTGGCAGTCAGCAGGCCGATTCTGGAAACAAACATTGATACGAGACTGGCTTGCAATCGTTTGGATTGCCAGCTTTGCACAAACAAAGAAAAATAAAATTTCAGCACAATTGATAATAACTATAGCAACGGCCCTTAAGCATAAGAGTTGTGTGATAATATATACATAATTATTCTAACATTTAGTATCGCGGTGCTTTATTAGTGCCGGTGTACCGTACAAATTTGTGTCAAACACTATTCTTGCTCTGACATGTGCCAAACTGACTTGTACTCGTTCCTCTTCAGATATCGTCAGCAGTCCCTGGCCACCATGGAGGCTTACGACCCGCGCAGGAGAGAGTGGATAAACCTGGCCGACATGGCCGCACCCAGCAGTGGCCTGGCAGCGTGCACCCTTTTCGGGCTCCTCTACACCGTGAGTTGTCATCAAAACCGTCCCTCGTTGTCTTTCTTTTCAACGTGGCCAACAACGCCGTCTCTCGGGTCTTTCAGGTCGGCGGCAGAAACCTGTCGCTGGAGAACACCACCGAGTCCAACATGCTGTGCTGCTACAACCCTATGACCAACCAGTGGAGCCAGCGCGCGCCCCTCAACATCCCCCGAAACCGGGTCGGGGTGGCCGTGGTGGACGGCTGCATCTACGCAGTGGGCGGCTCCCAGGGCTCCACGCTGCACAACACTGTGGAGAGGTCTGTGACGGGGGTTCTGCTTTGTCCAAACCAAGTTCAGGTTGACACACTTTTGCTTTGCAGGTGGGATCCAGAGTCCAATCTCTGGTCCTTTGTGCGCCCCATGTCGGTGGCCCGCATGGGGGTGGGAGTGGCGGCATGCGGGGGGGCGCTCTACGTGGTGGGTGGCCTCGATGGACCGAACCGCTCCAATATGGCAGAGAAATACCAACCGGACACGAACACCTGGCACCAGCTGGCACCCATGAGCACCGTACGCAGCGGACTGGGTAATCCTTCGACGACAGCAACAAATGAATGCTAAAGTTCTGGTTCATAGTTACTTTTGTTTGTCTTGTGCAGGGTTGGTGTGTGTCAACTCTTACCTGTACGCCATAGGAGGCTTCGACGGACGCCACCCGCTGGCCACCGTGGAGCGCTACAACATAGCCAGGAACACGTGGGAGTCCAGGGCATCCATGCAGAGCGGCAGGAGCGCGCACGGCGTGGCTGTGCACCAGGGCCGCATCTTTGTGCTCGGTCAGTCCCGTCGCTCACAACAACACAAAATCATGCACTCAACCGGTTATTACTTTCAAATAAGTTTAAGATCAGGTATAGTACAGCATTAACCTCTAAAGGCCTTAGTGGCCACATGCGTGGACAGCACCTTTTAGCTCTTATTTCCAAAATTGTGTACACTACTGAATTGGGGTCTTATGCCAACATATGGACACTTATACTGCCATCTGGTGGTGTCAGAAGAGTATAACATACAATGGAATTTGAAAAACAAGTGTAAAAATACAAATTAGCATGTCACTACACATGAAGTACACATTTGTGTACTTATGGACTAAGTACATCATATCAAAAGATGATTTTTAGTTTTTATTCTAATTGGGGTCCAATAAGCCCAAATAGTAAAGAGAAATATTTAAAAAAAAGCATGTAAACAAACAGCTTGGGCCTTCAGAGGTTAAAGGAGTAGCTGTGTTTTGCTATTTTTGGGGGCTATTTTTGTGGTGAAAAGGCTAATGCAAGCAGCACAAATGCAATACAAGTGCTGTATGAAAGTGTTTTGTTTTTTTAGGATCGCATGTTATAAACAATATTCAATACAGTATAATCTCGATTTACAAACTTAATTAGTTCTTTAGCATGGTTCACCAGCCAAAAGGTTTGTATAGTGAAACAGAATTTCCCATAAGAATCAATGTAAACATAAAAAATTGATTCTAGCCTCGACAAAAGTCCCTGTTTTACTAAATAAAAATAAATAAACAACTGCACACTTTGAAGTACCAGTGGAGTAGAAAAGCAAGTTGACTCTATATCAGTGGTTCTTAACCTGGGTTCGATCGAACCGTAGGGGTTCGGTGAGTCGGCCTCAGGGGTTCGGCGGAGGTCAAAACACACTCGACTCATCGTGTAAATAAAAACTTCTCCCTATCGGCGTATTATGGATACCCCCAAACAATGTTCCCTCTAATTTTCCATACGCGTGAGCCAACGCAAAAACTCCTTGAGCATTCAGTGGAAAATTCAGTGGAGCACATGTGAGCGACGTTAGACGTGCACATGCACTGTGGCCACACCTGCAGCACACCAGTCCCAAACCTGACTAAATAACAAGTTAAATGTTTTATTATTATAATCAAATGACAGCAGTCATTTCCATGAGATAATTTTCAAATATAAGTATTTTGGCCCAATTACAATGACAATAACAAAAAATACTGTTTTTCATGAGCTGTGCACTAGTATTGTATGTCTGGGTGGGGTTCCTGCTTTGGAAATAATTTGTACCCCTTTCAGATATCGCATTTAGTTCCCACTAAAACATTCACATGTTGCACAATGAGATGTAAACTTGGGATCATGTGTACATTCCTGTAACTTTGTTTGTAAAATATATCTTTATTAGTATTTCTTTAATGTAATAACATAATTTCATGGTTAATATTTATAAATGAAGATAAAATTAAGAAAAAACATTTTATTGTTCACTAAAGAAGGGTTCAGTGGATGCACATATGAAACTGGTGGGGTTCGGTACCTCCAACAAGGTTAAGAACCACTGCTCTATATGGTTAATTGTGTTTCATTGTATCCATTAAACCAGGGGTGCTCATTACGTCGATCGCGAGCTACCGGTCGATCTCGGAGGGTGTGTCAGTCGATCACCAGCCAGGCATTAAAAAAATAGTCCTAAAAATGAGCGATCATAAATCTTCACTATGACGTCACTTTCGTCACTTGATTGACATTCACGGCACCCGAGGGTCTTCTGAGATGACGCTGGCTGCTGCCAGCTCATTAAAATTGCCGACTGGAAGGCGAGAAACACTTTATTTCAACAGACTGGCGCCGTACCTGTCGTCAAAACTCCAAAGACCGACTGCACAGTTGCACAGTTGCGCTAACAAAATAAGAGTCTCAGAAAGCTGGCGTACACAAGCTAGCAAGCTACGGAGTTTGCCGACAATGTATTTCTTGTAAAGTGTATACAAAGGAGTACGGAAGCTGGACAAATAAGATGCCAAAAACCAACCACTTTCATGTGGTATTGGACAGAAAGGAGGACTTTTTTTCTCCTCCATTCGAAAATGCGGACATTATCAGCCCCACTGTCTGATTCCTATCAATGCAAGTCATCAGAATCAGGTAATACACCAACTTATATTCTTGTCTTCATGAAAGAAAGGAATCTATATGTGTTAAACATGCTTGTATTATCTTTAAACACCTTTAACTTGTTAACAATATTAACTATATGTGTTAAACATGCTTGTATTATCTTTAAACACCTTTAACTTATTAACAATATTAACTATATGTGTTAAACAAGCTTGTATTATCTTTAAACACCTTTAACTTATTAACAATATTAACTATATGTGTTAAACAAGCTTGTATTATCTTTAAACACCTTTAAGTTGTTAACAATATTAACTATATGTATTAAACATACTTGTATTATCATTAAACACCTTTAATTTTTTTAACAATATTAACTATATGTGTTAAACATGCTTGCATTATCATTAAACACCTTTAACTTGTTAACAAAAACATATATTTCATAAATAAGTAAATGTAAATGATATATATGACTTGATCAATTGAAAAGTAGCTCGCCTGCAGAAAAAGTGTGAGCACCCCTGCATTAAACCATATCCAGTTGTATTTACAATCCGCAAAGTATGTGAAAATAGCGTCTAAACATCACAAAATGCCACAAATTCAGTCAGCCAGTTTGAATATTCCGCTCTGAATGGCTTCGGTAATTTGCATATTTTGACATCCCTGGAGTAACACTTCTGCACTCTGACCATAGTGTCAGATCAGTCATACTGGAAATACGCAAAAAATTAGAGAGACACGTGCTGTCTATCATTCACAGTCCTGATATAAGACATTAACACATAGGTCTTTCTTTTTATTTTATGCATTCTAAGTCGTAAATAAATAAATACATAAAAAGTCCACTAACAATGTAGTCAATGGGGGCTCTCTATTCCGCCCACAGAACCCTCTAAATAACCATCCAATGCCCGCCCAACAATATTCTGTACACATATCGTGACCTGAATATTAACCAAATAATAGCAATATTGTTAAGGGCCCGAACTCAGATGGACTATTTTCTTGGCGGTGGAATGATAACACACAGCTAAGTAGTCCTCTGCTGCTTCACTGTCAGCTGGCCGCAATGTCCTGTTGCTCATCGTGTCTCGGCTCGTCAAAGTTATTCTAGACTATAAATCATGCCTCTCATTTGGATGTTAGGAGAATTGAACCATACATCTAGAAGTTGTTATTCTGTGGCATTCAATGTATATATACCCTTCCTGTTTCCGAGGGAGGACGTAAACTAGAAGAGCTCCGCTCCCGACACTACAGTTTTGGTTATGGGCAGCAGAAGAGCTGACCGTGGGCTTCAAATAGAGAAGATTCGTGAATAATGTCTTTTTTTTCTGCAAAAACTAAGATATAAATGGTGATTTCTTCACAATATTCACATTTTTTGAAATCCTTTTTTTCGTGGGTTTTGTGAGCTGCAGGCTCAAATTATGTACAAAAAACCCCACAAAATAATTGAAGTCGTTTAAGTTGTGGGCCCTGAATCTATAATCTAGTTTAACGCTTTGAATGGAATTATGGAAATAAATACACTTTTCCATGATATTTTTTGGAAAGGGTGTGTGTGTGTGTGTGTGTGTGTGTGTGTGTGTGTGTGTGTGTGTGTGTGTGTGTGTGTGTGTGTGTGCGTGCGTGCGTATGTGTATATATATACAGTATATATGAGTATGTATATATATAAATACATGTAAAGCGACTTTGAATACTTAGAAAAACGCTATATAAATCCCAGTTATTATTATTATTATTATTATATATGTATTAATGTTTGTGTGTATGTATATGTGTGTGTGTGTGTGTGTGTGTGTATATATATATATATATATATATATATGTGTGTATATATATATATATATATATATATATATATATATATATACACCGTATTTTCCGCACTATAAGGCGCACCGGATTATTAGCCGCACCTTCTATGAATTACATATTTCATAATTTTGTCCACCAATAAGCCGCCCCGGACTATAAGCCGCGCCTACGCTGCGCTAAAGGGAATGTCAAAAAAACAGTCAGATAGGTCAGTCAAACTTTAATAATATATTAAAAACCAGCGTTCTAACAACTCTGTTCACTCCCAAAATGTACGCAAATGTGCAATCACAAACATAGTAAAATTCAAAATAGTGCAGCGCAATAGCAACATAATGTTGCTCGAACGTTAATGTCACAACACACAAAATAAACATAGCGCTTACTTTCTGAAGTTATTCTTCATTCGTAAATCCTTCGTCTTCGGTGTCCGAAGTGAAAAGTTGGGCAAATTTACGATCCACTGGCAGATGTTGGCGTCGTCTGGCGCTGCCTCCTCGTCTTAGTGAAGGTGTGTTCGCCTTCTGTCTTCCATTGTTCCCACGCAGTTAGCAGTCTAGCTTCGAATGCCCTGTTGACACCAATATCTAGCGGCTGGAGGTCTTTTGTCAATCCACCCGGAATGACGGCGAGTATTGAATTAAGCGTGTCAGCGTGTCTCTCAATGTGCTGTTAGGAGCTAGCAAATATAACAACAACACTACCCAGCATGCAACGATAGTTACGAGCATGCGCAGTAGCCCTGAGAAGCGATGTTGTATGCTGGGAGTTCGAATGTGGTTATGAGCACGCTGTGAGAAAACGTTGAGAACTCAGTTAACACGCCTCGTCTGCATTATTTATAATTAGACAGACAACACACTTAATAGGAGCCATTTGGGGTCTTTACATAAACACACAAATGGAAATGAAACCTCACATATCCCAGCATGCACCGCGCGCTTCTTCTACGGGGAAAAAAGATGGCGGCTGTTTACCGTAGTTGCGAGACCTAAACTTTATGAAAATGAATCGTAATAAAGCGCACCGGGTTATAAGGCGCACTGTTAGCTTTTGAGAAAATTTGTGGTTTTTAGGTGCGCCTTATAGTGCGGAAAATACGGTACACTCATTCACACAAAAGGGTTGTTTCTTTCTGTTATTTATATTGTGGTTCCTACATTATATATCAATATATATCAATGCAATCTGCAAGGGATACAGTCCGTAAGCACACATGATTGTGCGTGCTGCTGGTCCACTAATAGTACTAACCTTTAACAGTTAATTTTACTGATTTTCATTAATTACTAGTTTCTATGTAACTGTTTTTATATTGTTTTACTTTCTTTTTTATTCAAGAAAATGTTTTTAATTTATTTATCTTATTTTATTTTATAAATTTTTTCCTGGTTGTCCAAATTAGGCATAATAATGTGTTAATTCCACGACTGTATATATCGGTTGATATCGGTATCGGTTGATATCTGTAACTAAAGAGTTGGACAATATTGGAATATTGGATATCGGCAAAAAGCCATTATCGGACATCCCTAATATATATGGATGTACTTTACATGTATGTATGTATATATATATATGTATAAGGGTGTCATGGCTCAACAATCTTTTAATCCAAACACAACATTACAGCAAGCTTGAGTGTCAATGTGCACACACGTTGGTGCACTCCCAAACCAAAAAACTAATAATAATTTCATCTTGCTTATTGGCATATTGGTGGCATTGTTGAACACACTGGCATTTTCGGAGTGAAAGTCAAGCAGTGGCATGTGTCAGGAGCTACATTAAGAGCCGTTTTAACTTGTTTTGAAATGGTTCCAGTATTATTTATATGCCAAATATTACATAGTGATATTGTTATCGCAAGAGGATGATGCTTTTATATGTCGTGATATAGGTGATAGGCCATAAAGCCCATCCCTATTTTTTTTTCTTTTGAAAGTAACAGTTGTTAACTTCTTTTTACACTTCTAAAATGTCAAAATGTCCCCTAAAACAGATAAATAAGGCACTGTGGTGATCACAGTTTGACCCTAGAATGGACTATTTTCCGTATTTTACATCAAATCGTTTGTTTTGGGGAATGGTGAACGTGTATTTCACCAACCTGACCACCAGGTTAGAGCAACTCTTAAGTGCGTTTTAATTCACTCCTATGTGGAACATCCACAAGATGGATACCTTGTGGTCGTAGATTTCAAGTTTTCTGAATAACAACAACAACAATCCTCCCCCCAGGAGGCTTCAACCAGCACGACTTCCTGTCCAGCGTGGAGCGTTACTGCCCCGAAAGGAACGAATGGACGCACGTCACCGAGATGTCGACGGGGCGCAGCGGCATGGGCGTGGCCGTCACCATGGAGCCGTGTCCGGGCAGCCTTCCCGAGCAAGAAGGAGAAGTCGAGCAGGGATGAAGGGACGCTCCTGAAGGAGGCGCTGCTTTGTAAGTGGATGCAACAGTGTTATGTGTGAAATGTGGAAGATTGCAGGTGGACTTTTGCATGGAAAAAGGACAGTAAGGACATCTACTCAATGTTGGAAACCAACCAAGGTGCAACAATTACCAACAATCTACAATATTTAATTCATTTTGAAAAACTGTTGCATTTCTACCTCTCTTATAACCCCCCTCCCCACAGACATCTAAATAGAGCACTTTGCTAATGCCAATGTAGTTCATATTTACTTCACTGTAATTCATGTAAAGCTTTTGAAAATAAATATAATGAAATAGTTTAACTTATGCCCTGAATTTATTCTTGCCAAAATTAATTATTAAAAAATATTATATATATGTATGGATGTATGTATGCATGCATGGATTCACAAAATAATTACAACATATATATATATAAATATACATAAAATATTACATGTTTTAATAGTGATGAAATAGAATCCTAACCCTTATTTTACACATCTTTATTTTTTTAAATAATTATTATATATTTGTAAAAGCTATACAATGAAATGATATCCCTGATTGTGTTGGACAATTTTATAAAAACTTTTTAAAATCCGACGTCCTAAAGATGTCCATTGGGTGGTGCATATAAAGTTGACAATCATTAAAATATGAATTCCCTGGTCAAACTTCTGAGTTCATTTGATTATTTGTTGATGAATGCATGTGTTCTGGCTGGAAATGATTAAGACAGATTTATATTTATTTTACATTTTCAAAATACATGTTTGATTCTTAACCTGATATAATTGTATTATATATTTTGTTTTTTTATATATAGATGGATAGATAGTACTTTATTGGTTCCCTCAGGAAAATTTAAATCCCAGCAGCAGTGTACAGAATTGAGATCAAATTTAAAAAAGTAAATTATGGGGGTATAAATGGAAATAAAATAAGAAATATAACAATAAAAATAAAAAGCAACAATTAGAATAAAAATGTACCGGTAACCGTAAAAATAAGAATATAACAAGAGAAACTATGCTAATAAATAGATTTTACATTTTCAAAATACATGTTACATTCTTTACCTGATGTGATTTTATTATATATTTTGGATATTTTTATTTACTTTTAATCTATCAAGAGATACAATAATTTAACATTTAATTAAATAAAATACAATAATAAATATTTTTGATTTGACATTTTCAAAAAAAAAAATTATATTCCTAACCTGATATAATTTTATTATATATTTTGGATATTTATATATGCTTCATCTAATTAGAGGTACAATAATTTAATTTTAAAAAATAAAATACTATAATAAATCTTTTTGATTTGACATTTTCAAAATACATGTTAGATTCCTAACCTGATATAACTTTATTATATATTTTGGATATTTATATATGCTTAATCAAGAGGTACAATAATGTAATATATTTTAAAATAAAATACTATAATAAATCGTTTTGATTTTACATTTTCAAAATACATATTAGATTCCTTACCTGATATAATCATTTTGTATATTTATACATTGCTCATTCTGTCAAAAGGTACAATAATTTGTTAACATTTTCTTTATAAAAATACAGCACAATAATTACAAAATGTCAGCTTTTGGGTAGGTTTCCAGTTGAACAAATAAAAACGTTGAAATTTGCAGCTAATGTAATGACTCTTAATCACCACTAGATGGTGCAAGAACTCCAACAACTACATTTCCGTGTCATCACTCTGCTTGAATTGTTGACTCGAGCTGAATCGTTTTCAAAAGGTGTGAGTGTGTTCACGCTGAGGCCGTAAATCCATTGTTAAAACAATTACATGAAGAGGACAACACTTGTGCTCCTCCGGGCCTCACTTTGTTATTCTTGTCAGATGTTTTGACAAACACAAGTGCGCCGTCTTCAGTGACGCCACAACCTGTTGGCGTCAGTGTGGTGCGTTCAGGGTCCATCATGAGTCACTACTTAAAGTGACTGGCTCGTCGATTTGTGTGACGCAATCACCTTCTACTTTCCCTCCCCCTAATCTCTTGTCACACACACACATTTGGAGGTGTGTGTCCTTGCAGATATTGCCATCCTACCACCTCCTGGGGATATGTTAGTTATGCTCCAAGGCGAGGGGAATACAAAAAAATAATAGGGAGATATTAGCATGCATACAAATGTGGGAAAAGAGCCCTGGAATGATCTGTTCCAGGGTCAAGCTGTGGCCACCTTAAATGTTTTAGTAATTTTAAGTGCAATAGTAAGTTAACCACGGCTATTAGTAGGATTTCAAAATGTTGTTTTTTTTCATTTATGTTGGCATTTATAATGTATAATACTTTTGCCTAGGGATGGCTAAATGAAGCCTTAGTGAGCGTGTGGCACACTCACTGGCTGTATTGACACTGCACTAAGTTATTGTTCCATCATTTTGCCATGTGCTGGATTGAAGAAGTCACCACATGTGACTTGCAAACAGAATATCAAACACACACACTTGCCATCCTTTTGCAGCTCACTGAGCTGAAGTCTCTACCGTGTTTTTGTTTGGTTTGCTCAAAGCAAAAGGTATCTTCCTGATGGATGCTTTATAGCACAGCTGTCAAACTCAAGGCCCAGGGGCCAGATCTGGCCCACCCCGTCATTTAAATTGGCCTGCCACATCATTTAATGTACTCCACCACGTTACCACGTCATTTAATGTAGCCCGCCACTTCATTTAATGTGGTCTACCACCTCATTTAATTTGGTCTACCACGTCATTTAAGGTGGTGCACCACGTCATTTAAATTGGCCCGCCACTTCATTTAAAGTGGTCCACCACGTCTATCACTGTGGCCTGTCACATCATTAATGTGGCACATCATGTTAATCAATGTGGTCCACCACATCATTCACTGTGGCCCACTATGTTAATGTGGTCCGCCACGTCATTCACTGTGGCCCACCATGTTAATCAATGTGGTCCGCCACGTCATTTAAGTTGGCCTGCCACGTCATTTAAAGTGGTCCACCCCGTCATTCACTGTGGCCCGTCACATCATTAATGTGGCCCACCATGTTAATGTGGTCCGCCACTTATTTTAATGTGGTCCGCCACATCATTCACTGTGGCCCGTCACTTCATTAAATAGGCCCAACATGTTAATCAATGTGGTCCGCCACGTCATTAAAATGGCCCACCATGTTAATCGATGTGGTCCGCCACCTCATTGAAACTGGCCTGCCACCTCATTTAAAGTGGTCCGCCACCTCATTTAACGTGGTCCACCCCGTCATTCACTGTGGCCCACCATGTGAATGTGGTCCGCCACTTAATTTAATGTGGTCCGCCACGTCATTCACTGTGGCCCACCATGTTAATGTGGCCCGCCACTTCATTATCTGTGGCCCGCCATATCATTAATATGGCCCACCATATTAATCGATGTGGCCCGCGACCTCATTTAATTTGGCCTGCCACATCATTTAAAGTGGTCCGCCACCTCATGTAAAGTGGTCTGCCACTTCATTTAAAGTCGTCCGCCATTTCATTTAATGTGGTCCACCCCGTCATTCACTGTGGCCCACCCTGTTAAAGTGGCCCGCCACTTAATTTGACGTGGTCCGCCACATCATTCACTGTGGCCCACCATGTTAATCAATGTGGTCTGCCACCTCATTTAAAGTGGCCCGCCACCTTATTCACTGTGGCCCCCCACCATGTTAATCAATGTAGTCCGCCACCTCATTGTATGTGGTCCGCCACTTCATTTAAGGTGGCCCGCCACCTCATTTAACGTAGTCCACCACTTCATTTAAACTGACCCGCCACTTCATTTAATGTGGTCCGCCACGTCATTCACAGTGGCCCGTCACATCATTAATGTGGCCCACCATGTTAATCAATGTGGTCTGCCACATCATTCACTGTGGCCCACCATGTTAATCAATGTGGTCCGTCACCTCATTTAAAGTGGCCCGCTACCTCATTTAACGTACTCCACCACTTCATTTAATCTGACCCGCCACTTCATTTAATGTGGTCCGCCACGTCATTCACTGTGGCCCACCATGTTAATCAATGTTGTCTGCCACATCATTCACTGTGCCCCACCATGTTAATCAATGTAGTCCGCCACCTCATTTTAAGTGGTCCGCCACCTCATTTTAAATGGTCCACCACTTCATTTATAGTGACCCGCCACTTCATTTAATGTGGTCTGCCACGTCATTCACTGTGGCCCATCATGTTAATGTGGTCCGCCACATCATTCACTGTGGCCCACCATGTTAATCAATGTCGCCCGCCACGTCATTCACTGTGGTCCATCACATCACTCACTGTGGCCCACCATGTTGATCAATGTAGTCCGCCACATCATTTAACGTGGTCCACTACTTCATTTAAACTGACCCGCCACTTCATTTAACGTGGCCAGCCGCATCATTAATGTGGCCCACCATGTTAATCAATGTAATCCGCCACATCATTTAATGTGGTCCGTCACATCATTTAACGTGGTCCACTACTTCATTTAAACTGACCCGCCACTTCATTTAATGTGGCCAGCCGCATCATTAACGTGGCCCACCATGTTAATCAATGTAACCTGCCACATCATTATTGTGGCCCGCCGCATCATTAATGTGGCCCACCATGTTAATCAATGTAACCACCACATCATTATTGTGGCCTGCCGCGTCATTAATGTGGCCCACCATGTTAATCAATGTAATCCGCCACATCATTTAATGTGGTCCGTCACTTCATTAACGTGGCCCACCATGTTAATCAATGTAATCCGCCACATCATTTAATGTAGTCCGCCGCATCATTTAAGGTGGTGTGTCACATCATTAATGTGGCCCACCATGTTGATCAATGTAGTCCGCCATATCATTTAATGTGGTCAGCCGCATCATTAATGTGGCCCATCATGTTAATCTATGTAATCCGCCACATCATTTAATGTAGTCCGCCGCATCATTAATGTGGCCCACCATGTTAATCAATGTAATCCGCCACATCATTTAATGTGGTGTGTCACATCATTAATGTGGCCCACCATGTTGATCAATGTAGTCCGCCATATCATTTAATGTGGGCAGCCGCATCATTAATGTGGCCCATCATGTTAATCTATGTAATCCGCCACATCATTTAATGTAGTCCGCCGCATCATTAATGTGGCCCACCATGTTAATCAATGTAATCCGCCACATCATTTAATGTGGTGTGTCACATCATTAATGTGGCCCACCATGTTGATCAATGTAGTCCGCCATATCATTTAATGTGGTCAGCCGCATCATTAATGTGGCCCATCATGTTAATCAATGTAATCCGCCACATCATTTAATGTGGTCCGTCACATCATTAATGTGGCCCACCATGTTAATCAATGTAATCCGCCACATCATTTAATGTGGTCCGCCGCATCATTAATGTGGCCCACCATGTTATTCAATGTAATCCGCCACATTATTTAATGTGGTCAGCCGCATCATTAATGTGGCCCACCATGTTAATCAATGTAACCACCACATCATTATTGTGGCCTGCCGCATCATTAATGTGGCCCACCATGTTAATCAATGTAATCCGCCACATCATTTAATGTGGTCCGCCGCATCATTAATGTGGCCCACCATGTTATTCAATGTAATCCGCCACATTATTTAATGTGGTCAGCCGCATCATTAACGTGGCCCACCATGTTAATCAATGTAACCACCACATCATTATTGTGGCCTGCCGCATCATTAATGTGGCCCACCATGTTAATCAATGTAATCCGCCACATCATTTAATGTGGTGTGTCACATCATTAATGTGGCCCACCATGTTGATCAATGTAGTCCGCCATATCATTTAATGTGGTCAGCCGCATCATTAATGTGGCCCATCATGTTAATCAATGTAATCCGCCACATCATTTAATGTGGTCCGTCACATCATTAATGTGGCCCACCATGTTAATCAATGTAATCCGCCACATCATTTAATGTGGTCCGCCGCATCATTAATGTGGCCCACCATGTTATTCAATGTAATCCGCCACATCATTTAATGTGGTCCGCCGCATCATTAACGTGGCCCACCATGTTATTCAATGTAATCCGCCACATTATTTAATGTGGTCAGCCGCATCATTAATGTGGCCCACCATGTTAATCAATGTAACCACCACATCATTATTGTGGCCTGCCGCATCATTAATGTGGCCCACCATGTTAATCAATGTAATCCGCCACATCATTTAATGTGGTCCGCCGCATCATTAACGTGGCCCACCATGTTATTCAATGTAATCCGCCACATTATTTAATGTGGTCAGCCGCATCATTAATGTGGCCCACCATGTTAATCAATGTAACCACCACATCATTATTGTGGCCTGCCGCATCATTAATGTGGCCCACCATGTTAATCAATGTAATCCGCCACATCATTTAATGTGGTGTGTCACATCATTAATGTGGCCCACCATGTTGATCAATGTAGTCCGCCATATCATTTAATGTGGTCCGTCACCTGAATTAACGTGGTGGCCCGCCATGTGGTCTATCACATCAATTAACGTGGCCCTCTGAAGGCAGCCTTAATTGTGACGTGGCCCTCAGTAAAAAAGGAGTTTGACAGCCCTGCTTTATAGGTTCCACTTCCTGTTCTATGGTTGTCATCACTGGTCTCCATGCAAAATGCAATAAGTGTCTCTCACAGGAAGTGTGCTGTGATGATGTTTGTGAGGCATGTTGGATGTTGCTCATTGTTGTCCACACACAGGAGGGGGGGGGGCTTTAACTCCAGTGTGTGTGTGTGTGTGAGACCTTGGGAAGTGATGACCTCATCAACATCCCAGCCTTGCAAAGCTAATCTGTTACATTCTGAAGGATGCTACTCTGCCATGGAGCCACCCATGAAGGTGACATTGCTGGCGGAGAGCGAGCGCCTTTGGCGTGGAAACCCGTCCCGCCAATACCCCGCCCCGCCCCTCCCCCACAGACTCACATATTCTAATGAGCGTGACATGTGACACGCACTGCCGTATACCTTGTTTTAATCCCCGGTCAATATAAAGCTGCCTCTTTCACACAGAGATACTGCTAAACTGTTGCGCCCAATTCATCCACCTGCACCTTTTGTACAGAAACCTGCAAGTGCTGACGATTTGTCGCGTATGGTGTGACGTGTGAAAGGAAAAAGGAAAATGGCCTGGTCAACTTTGACTACTGCCCGTGCTGTTTGTTTACTTTAAATATCGCCTTCGGTGATGGAAAACTGCCAGGTCAACTTTATCGCATTATGACCGAAAAATGTCAGATTCTAAATGCTGTGTAAAAGTGGCTACTAGCGATGATGGTGGGAAATTGCCAGGTCAACTTTATCGCATTATAACAGAAAAATGTCAGATTCTAAATTCTGTGTGAAGGGGGCTACTAGCAATGATGGTGGAAAATTGCTAGGTCAACTTTATCGCATTATGACCGAAAAATGTCAGATTCTAAATGCAGTGTGAAAGGGGCTACTGGCAATGATGGTGGGAAATTGCCTAGTCAATTTTATCGCATTATAACAGAAAAATGTCAGATTCTAAATGCTGTGTGAAATGGGCTACTAGCAGTGATGGTGGAAAATTGCCAGGTCAACTTTGTTGCATTATGACCGAAAAATTTCAGATTGTAAATGCAGTGTGAAAGGGGCGAATAGCATTAATGGTGAAAAATTGCCAGGTCAACTTTATCGCGTTATAACAGAAAAATGTCAGATTCTAAATTCTGTGTGAAGGGGGCTACTAGCAATGATGATGGAAAATTGCCAGGTCAACTTGGTTGCATTATGTCAGAAAAATGTCAGATTCTAAATGCAGTGTGAAAGGGGCTACTAGCAAGGACGGTAGAAAATTGCCAGGTAAACTTTTTTGCATTATGTCAGATTCTAAATGCTGTGTGAAAGAGGCTACTAGCAATGACGGTAGAAAACTGCCAGGTCAACTTTATCGCATTATAACAGAAAAATGTCAGATTCCAAATGCTGTGTGATATGGGCTACTAGCAATGATGATGGAAAATTGCCAGGTAAACTTTTTTGCACTGTCAGAAAAATGACAGATTCTAAATGCTGTGTGAAATGGACTACTAACAATGATGGTGGAAAAGTGCCAGGTCAACTTGGTTGCATTATGTCAGAAAAATGTCCGATTCTAAATGCAGAGTGAAAGGGGCTACTATCAATGATGGTGGAAAACTGCCAGGTAAACTTTTTTGCATTATGTCAGATTCTAAATGCTGTGTGAAAGAGACTACTAGCAATGACGGTAGAAAATTGCCAGGTCAACTTTATCGCATTATGACCGAAACATTTCAGATTCTAAATGCAGTGTGAAAGGGGCTACTAGCAATGATGGTGGAAAACTGCCAGGTAAACGTTTTTGCAATTTGTCAGAAAAATGTCAGATTCTAAATGTAGTGTGAAAGGGGCTACTAGCAATGGTGGTGGAAAATTGCCAGGTCAACTTTGTTGCATTATAACAGAAAAATTTCCCATTCTAAATGCTGTGTGAAAGGGGCGACTAGCAATGATGGTGGAAAACTGCCAGGTCAACTTTATCGCATTATAACAGAAAAATGTCAGATTCCAAATGCTGTGTGAAATGGGCTACTAGCAATGATGGTGGAAAATTCCAGGTAAACTTTTTTGCATTATGTCAGAAAAATGACAGATGCTAAATGCAGTGTGAAAAGGGCTACTAGCAATGATGATGGAACATTTCCAGGTAAACATTTTTGCATTACGTCAGAAAAATGTCCGATTCTAAATGCTGTGTGAAAGGGGCTACTAGCAATGATGGTGGATAATTGCCAGGTCAACTTGGTTGCATTATGTCAGAAAAATGTCCGATTCTAAATGCAGTGTGAAAGGGGCTACTAGCAATGATGGTGGAAAACTGCCAGGTAAACTTTTTTGCATTTTGTCAGAAAAATGTCAGATTCTAAATGCTTTGTGAAAGGGGCTACTAGCAATGACGGTAGAACTTTGCCAGGTCAATTTTATCGCATTTTAACAGAAAAATGTCAGATTCTAAATGTAGTGTGAAAGGGGCTACTAACAATGGTGGTGGAAAATTGCCAGGTCAGCTTTGATGCATTATGACAGAAAAATGTCCCATTCTAAATGCTGTGTGAAAGGGGCTACTAGCAATGATGGTGGAAAACTGCCAGGTCAACGTTTTTGCATTTTGTCAGAAAAATGTCAGATTCTAAATGCTGTGTGAAAGGGGCTACTAGCAATGACGGTAGAACTTTGCCAGGTCAATTTTATCGCATTTTAACAGAAAAATGTCTGATTCTAAATGCTGTGTGAAAGGGGCTACTAGCAATGATGGTGGAAAACTGCCAGGTCAACTTTATCGCATTATAACAGAAAAATGTCAGATTCCAAATGCTGTGTGAAATGGGCTACTAGCAATGATGGTGGAAAATTGCCAGGTAAACTTTTTTGCATTATGTCAGAAAAATGACAGATTCTAAATGCTGTGTGAAATGGGCTACTAGCAATAATGGTGGGAAATTGCCAGGTCAACTTTATCGCTTTATGGCAGAAAAATGTCTGATTCTAAATGCTGTGTGAAAGGGGCTACGAGCAATGATAGCGGGGAAACTGCCAGGTCAACTTAATCACTTTATGGCAGAAAAATGTTAGAATCTAAATGCATTGTGAAAGAGGCTACTAGCAATAATGGTGGTAAATTGCCAGGTAAATTTTGGCACATTTATACAGAACAGTGTTTTGGGAAAATGTTCAGGCAGTGCAAACCGTAGTTATTTTTTAAAGATGAAAAATTGCTTTCTCGACTTGAGCCTCCGGCATATTATCATTTATACAGAACCGCGACAAAAATACTGTATTTTAAAAGATGTAAAATTCATTTTTTTTAAAGGTGTTGACAGTGGGTTACTTTCAACGATGGTGGAAAATTGTCAGGTCATCTTTGTCACATGCATTCAGAACAAAGTCATGGAAAAATGCCAGTATCGTCAGGCATTACTACTTTTTTAAAGGTGGAAAAATGTTGGCTCGAATTCAGTCTCTGATATAGTACCATTTACACAGATGCTTCTTTAAACTGTGTAAAAGGGTCTACTACCAATAGTCAATATATTCTTCCTGTTCTTTGTCGAGTTTTTCCTACAGAACACCACCGCCGGGGGAAAAAAGCAGAAATAAAACAGCCAATCTTCCACTACTTTCGAAGGTCTCACACCTTTCATATTGATGCCTTTTATACATAACTGCCCATAGGGGTAATTGTTTGCTTTTGGCAGTGTAAAAAGAGATAATGTTTCAGATTGTAGAAAATTGCCGGGTCTTTTCCTTTAATACAAAACGAGATGATACAACTAGATGGTTGAAGATTTCCTGGTCAACTCTGTCTCCCCCGTTTTGCGTGTGTGCTGTTTATACAGAACTTGACATGTGGGAAGAGGCTTAATCACTGACTTTTTAATGCAGTAAATGTTGCAGAAGGTGCAATATTGCCTGGTGGACTTTTCCCATGTTGGTGCCTTTTATACAGAACCACCTTCTGGAAAAGGTTTTCTTTTGACAGTGTAAAAAGGATACTGCTTCTGATGGTGGAAAATTGCCGGGTCTACCTTCTCCTTCCATTATATGTGGGTGGCGTTTATGTAAAACAAGACGCAAAAAAATGGCTTTTCCAACTAGAATGTTGGAAATGTTCAGGTAAATGTACTCCCCTCTTGCTGCGTTTTGTGCTTTTTACACAGAACAGCGATACGGGGGGAAATGCAGGGGAAATGCCTGCTTGTGAATCGCTGACTTCAATTCTACCTCTCCTTCCATTCTACAAGACACACAAAAATGTTGGCTTTTTCAACCAGAACGATGGAAATGTTCAGGTCAATGTAATCCCCTCTTGCTGCGTCCTGTGCTTTTTACACAGAACTGCGATACGGGGAAAAATGCCTCTTGTCAATCGCTGACTTCAATGCGTAAATGTTGCAGAATGTACAGAACTGCCCAGTCAACTTTTTCCAAGCGTTTCATGTTGGTGCCTTTTATACAAAACCGCCAGACAGGAAATATCTGCTTTTTTTCTGTGTAAAAAGGGATACTGCTTCTGATGGTGGAACATTTCCAGGTCTACTGCATCAGTGTCTATACAAAACAGCGACACCAAAAAATAAGTTTCTACAACCAGAATGTGGAGAACTTCCTGGTCAACTTTGTCCCCCCTGTTCTGTTTGTGTGCTTTTTATACAGAACCCTAAAATGGGTGAAAATACCTGCTTAAAGAGGCTTTTAATCACCGACATTAATGCAGTAAATTTTGCACAAAGTGCAAAACTGCCTGATGGACTCTTCCCACAGTTTCAGGTGCCTTTTATACAAAACCGCCATATGGGAAATATCTGCTTTTTTTCTGTGTAAAAAGGGATACGACTTCTGATGGTGGAAAATTGCATCAGTGTCAATACAAAACAGCGACACCAAAAATACGTTTTGACAACGAGAATGTGGAGAACTTCCTGGTCAACTTTGTCCCCCCCTGTTCTGTTTGTGTGCCTTTCATACAGAACCCTAACATGGGTGAAAATACCTGCTTAAAGAGGCTTTTAATCACCGACATTAATGCAGTAAATTATGCACAAAGTGCAACACTGCCTGATGGACTCTTCCCACACGTTTCAGGTGCTTTTTATACAAAACCGCCATACGGGAAATATCTGCTTTTTTTCTGTGTAAAAAGGGATACGGCTTTTGATGGTGGAAAATTGCATCAGTGTCAATACAAAACAGCGACACCAAAAAATAAGTTTCTACAACCAGAATGTGGACAACTTCCTGGTCAACTTTGTCCCCCCTGTTCTGTTTGTGTGCCTTTTATACAGAACCCTAACATGGGTGAAAATACCTGGTTAAAGAGGCTTAATAATCATCGACATTAATGCAGTACATTTTGCACAAAGTGCAACACTGCGTGATGGACTCTTCCCACACGGTTTCAGGTGCCTTTTATACAAAACCGCCATACGGGAAATATCTGCTTTTTTTCTGTGTAAAAAGGGATACGGCTTCTGATGGTGGAAAATTGCAACAGTGTCAATACAAAACAGCGACACCAAAAAAAAAGTTTTGACAACGAGAATGTGGAGAACTTCCTGGTCAACTTTGTCCCCCCTGTTCTGTTTGTGTGCTTTTTATACAGAACCTTAACATGGGTGAAAATACCTGCTTAAAGAGACTTTTAATCACCGACATTAATGCAGTAAATTTTGCACAAAGTGCAACACTGCCTGATGGACTCTTCCCACACGTTTCAGGTGCTTTTTATACAAAACCGCCATACGGGAAATATCTGCTTTTTTTCTGTGTAAAAAGGGATACGGCTTCTGATGGTGGAAAATTGCATCAGTGTCAATACAAAACAGCGACACCAAAAAATAAGTTTCTACAACCAGAATGTGGACAACTTCCTGGTCAACTTTGTCCCCTGCCCGTTCTGTTTGTGTGTGCCTTTTATACAGAACCCTAACATGGGTGAAAATACCTGCTTAAAGAAGCTTAATAATCACAGACATTAATGCAGTAAATTTTCCCACAAAGTGCAACACTGCCTGATGGACTCTTCCCACGGTTTCAGGTGCCTTTTGTACAAAACCGCCATACGGGAAATATCTGGGGTTTTTTCTGTGTAAAAAGGGATACGGCTTCTGATGGTGGAAAATTGCATCAGTGTCAATACAAAACAGCGACACCAAAAAATAAGTTCCTACAACCAGAATGTGGACAACTTCCTTGTCAACTTTGTCCCCCCTGTTCTGTTTGTGTGCCTTTCATACAGAACCCTAACATGGATGAAAATACCTGCTTAAAGAGGCTTTTAATCACCGACACTAATGCAGTACATTTTGCACAAAGTGCAACACTGCCTGATGGACTCTTCCCACACGTTTCGGGTGCTTTTTATACAAAACCGCCATACGGGAAATATCTGCTTTTTTTCTGTGTAAAAAGGGATACGGCTTCTGATGGTGGAAAATTGCAACAGTGTCAATACAAAACAGCGACAACGAGAATGTGGAGAACTTCCTGGTCAACTTTGTCCCCCCCTGTTCTGCCTGTGTGCCTTTTATACAGAACCCTAACATGGGTGAAAATACCTGCGTAAAGAGGCTTTTAATCACTGATATTAATGCAGTACATTTTGCACAAAGTGCAACACTGCCTGATGGACTCTTCCCACTGTTTCAGGTGCCTTTTATACAAAACCGCCATATGGGAAATATCTGCTTTTTTTCTGTGTAAAAAGGGATACGGCTTCTGATGGTGGAAAATTGCAACAGTGTCAATACAAAACAGCGAAACCAAAAAATAAGTTTCTACAACAAGAATGTGGACAACTTCCTGGTCAACTTTGTCCCCCACCTGTCTGTGTGCCTTTTATACAGAACTCCTAACATGGGTGAAAATACTTGCTTTAAAGAAGCTTAATAATCACCGACTCTAATGCAGTACATTTTCCCACAAAGTGCAACACTGCCTGATGGACTCTTCCCACACGGTTTCAGGTGCCTTTTGTACAAAACCGCCATACAGGAAATATCTGCTTTTTTTCTGTGTAAAAAGGGATACGGCTTCTGATGGTGGAAAATTGCAACAGTATCAACACAAAACAGCGACACCAAAAAATAAGTTCCTACAACAAGAATGTGGACAACTTCCTGGTCAACTTTGTCCCCCACCTGTTCTGTCTGTGTGCCTTTTATACAGAACTCCTAACATGGGTGAAAATACTTGCTTTAAAGAAGCTTAATAATCACCGACATTAATACAGTAAATTTTCCCACAAAGTGCAACACTGCCTGATCGACTTATCCCACACGTTTCAGGTGCCTTTTGTACAAAACCGCCATACGGGAAATATCTGGGTTTTTTTCTGTGTAAAAAGGGATACGACTTCTGATGGTGGAAAATTGCATCAGTGTCAATACAAAACAGCGACACCAAAAAATAAGTTTCTACAACCAGAATGTGGACAACTTCCTGGTCAACTTTGTCCCCCGCCCGTTCTGTTTGTGTGTGCCTTTTATACAGAACCCTAACATGGGTGAAAATACCTGCTTAAAGAAGCTTAATAATCACAGACATTAATACAGTAAATTTTCCCACAAAGTGCAACACTGCCTGATCGACTTATCCCACACGTTTCAGGTGCCTTTTGTACAAAACCGCCATACGGGAAATATCTGCTTTTTTTCTGTGTAAAAAGGGATACGACTTCTGATGGTGGAAAATTGCAACAGGGTCAATACAAAACAGCGACACCAAAAAAAAAAGTTTTGACAACTAGAATGTAGAGAACTTCCTGGTCAACTTTGCCTCCCCCTGTTCTGTTTGTGTGCCTTTCATACAGAACCCTAACATGGATGAAAATACCTGCTTAAAGAAGCTTAATAATCACAGACATTAATACAGTAAATTTTCCCACAAAGTGCAACACTGCCTGATCGACTTATCCCACACGTTTCAGGTGCCTTTTGTACAAAACCGCCATACGGGAAATATCTGCTTTTTTTCTGTGTAAAAAGGGATACAGCTTCTGATGGTGGAAAATTGCAACAGGGTCAACACAAAACAGCGACAACGAGAATGTGGAGAACTTCCTGGTCAACTTTGTCCCCCCCTGTTCTGTTTGTGTGCTTTTTATACAGAACCCTAACATGGGTGAAAATACCTGCTTAAAGAGGCTTTTAATCACTGATATTAATGCAGTACATTTTGCACAAAGTGCAACACTGCCTGATGGACTCTTCCCACTGTTTCAGGTGCCTTTTATACAAAACCGCCATATGGGAAATATCTGCTTTTTTTCTGTGTAAAAAGGGATACGGCTTCTGATGGTGGAAAATTGCATCAGTGTCAATACAAAACAGCGAAACCAAAAAATAAGTTTCTACAACAAGAATGTGGACAACTTCCTGGTCAACTTTGTCCCCCACCTGTTCTGTCTGTGTGCCTTTTATACAGAACTCCTAACATGGGTGAAAATACTTGCTTTAAAGAAGCTTAATAATCACCGACTCTAATGCAGTACATTTTCCCACAAAGTGCAACACTGCCTGATGGACTCTTCCCACATGGTTTCAGGTGCCTTTTGTACAAAACCGCCATATGGGAAATATCTGCTTTTTTTCTGTGTAAAAAGGGATACGACTTCTGATGGTGGAAAATTGCATCAGTGTCAATACAAAACAGCGACACCAAAAAATAAGTTTCTACAACCAGAATGTGGACAACTTCCTGGTCAACTTTGTCCCCCGCCCGTTCTGTTTGTGTGTGCCTTTTATACAGAACCCTAACATGGGTGAAAATACCTGCTTAAAGAAGCTTAATAATCACAGACATTAATACAGTAAATTTTCCCACAAAGTGCAACACTGCCTTAGGACTTATCCCACACGTTTCAGGTGCCTTTTGTACAAAACCGCCATACGGGAAATATCTGCTTTTTTCTGTGTAAAAAGGGATACAGCTTCTGATGGTGGAAAATTGCAACAGGGTCAACACAAAACAGCGACAACGAGAATGTGGAGAACTTCCTGGTCAACTTTGTCCCCCCCTGTTCTGTTTGTGTGCCTTTCATACAGAACCCTAACATGGGTGAAAATACCTGCTTAAAGAGGCTTAATAATCACAGACATTAATGCAGTAAATTTTCCCACAAAGTGCAACACTGCCTTAGGACTTTTCCCCACACGTTTCATGTCGGTGCCTTTCACACAGAACCTTTAAAAACAGAAAAATACCAAGTGTGGGAAAAGGATGCTGCTTTCAATGCCTGGTCTACTTTTGTCTTAAATTCTGAGTGACACATTTTTACTACCAAAACGTGGAAAATCTCCTGGTCAACTTCGTCTGTACCTGTGCTGTTTACACAGAACTCGGGTGAAAAAATGCCTGCTTTCAGAGGGTTATTAATCACTTTCAGCACATGTCCCCAGACTTGACTGCAGTGAATGTTGCACTTTAGGTGCCTCCTTAGTTAGTGCTGTGTGATCCGGGTAGCTACTGTCGTGCAATGTTTACATTTGGTGCTTTGCTACTTCCTGGTGGTGCAAGCCCGGCCTTTTTTTGGAGGGGGGGCATTTTGGTGGTTTTTCCACATGCGACGCAAGCCTCGCCGCCGTGTTGTGTGCACGCAAGCACTGCGGCCGGACTGCTCCGCGCGCTGTGTGTTCCTCCGCCTCTCCGCGTCGAGCAAAGCATGGCGCGCACTGTTTCAAGCTCCCCTCTCGCTGAATTGATTCTACTATGGGGCTGCTAGAAACACCGCCGGGAAACCGGGGGGGGTCTTCTCTCTTCGAATTATCCCCACTTCCGCGTGTTAAACCGTTCAAAATGACCCGTAGTCGATTAATTTGGATTTAAATAAACAAAAAAATATATCTCGCGTTTGCTCAGCGGACTTAAACGGACGCGAAAGCCGGAATTGGGAAGCCGCAAGGGGGCGTGCACCCCCGTGTTCCGCAGAATGGTTTGCCCCACAATTTATTCCAGGGAAAGACTGACAGTTTTTTGGGTCATGAAGCAGCTGTTGAAGTCAGTGGCCTGCCCTCCCTCCGCTAGAATAAGGAATTAGTACATTTCGAATTAGACAACGACAAAACGATAGAACAGGAAGAAGGGGGGGGGAGAAAATAAAAAATAATAATAATTTCTGTGTTATTATTATTTAGATATTTTTGCATGTTTTGTTTGGCAGTGAAAAAAAGTGGGGCAAATTCCTTATGAAATTCCTTATTTCCAGGGGCGAATTTTGCACACTTTACGATAGTTGCCTGACTTTTGACCCCCGTCGGCTAATTCGCCGGCTTTTGCATCAAGTATACGTAAATATTTGTGACGACCGGCCTCGACAAGGAGGCGGCGAGGTCAAGACCTCTCCTCCCCCCGTTTTGGGGGAAAAAAACGGCAGCAGAGGTCCTCTGCTTTTAAGTGGATTAAAAGAGTCCGGGGACAATCCCTGCCGGGCCGGAGTTGGACAGACCGGGTGTAGTTTAGATGAGGGACTTAAGACTGATTATCTCTCACGCTGCTTTTGTTTTTGCCGGCCTGCTACTGTTGCACCTAAGCTGACACTTTGTGCTTTTGAAACATTTTTTTACACACAGTATTTTCAAAAAAAATTTCCTACGCTTTGAACCCTGCGGCTTAACCAATCAATCAAAGTTTATTCATGTAGCCCTAAATCACGAGTGTCTCAAAGGGCTGCACAAGCCACAACAACGGTATAGCTCTGTTGGTAGAGCGGCTGTGCCAGCAACTTGAGGGTTCCAGGTTCGATCCCCGCTTCAGCCATCCTCGTCACTGCCGTTGTGTCCTTGGGCAAGACGCTTTACCCACCTGCTCCTTGTGCCACCCACACTGGTTTAAATGTAACTTAGATATTGGGTTTCACTATGTTAAGCGCTTTGAGTCACTAGAGAAAAGCGCTATATAAATATAATTCACTTCACACTTCACATCCTCGGCTCAGATCACACATCAGGGCAAGAAAAAAACTCAACCTGATGGGATACAATGAGAATAATAGTAATAACAATAGATTTTATTTGTAAAAAAGCACTTTACATTGAGTAAACAACCTCAAAGTGCTACAGTCTATTTCAAAAATTAAAAGATAATAAAAAATAAATAAAAATAAAACCTAGAACAGCCAAATAGCTAGAACTAGTATGCATATATCTTATCAAAAAAAAAGGCTTTTTAAAAAGAAGGGTTTTTAAGCCTTTTTTAAAGACATCCACAGTCTGTGGTGCCATCAGGTGGTCAGGGAGAGCGTTCCACAGATTGGGAGCGGCGGAGCAGAAAGCCCGGATCTCCCATTTTTTCCTACGCTTTGAACCATGCGGCTTAATCAATCAATCAAAGTTTATTCATGTAGCCCTAAATCTCGAGTGTCTCAAAGGGCTGCACAAGCCACAACGAGATCCTACATCAGGGCAAGAAAAAAACTCAACCCAATGGGATGAAAGTGAGAATAATAATAATAGATTTTATTTGTAAAAAAAAAAAAAAAAAAAAAAGCACTTTACATTGAGTAAACAACCTGAGAGTGCTACAGTGTATTTAAAAAAAAAAAAAGATAATAAAAAAATAAATACAAATAAAAACTAGAACAGCCAAATAATTAGAACTAGTATGCATATATCTAAAAAAAAAAATAAATAAATAAAAGGTTTTTTTTTAAAAGAAGAGTTTTTAAGCCTTTTTTAAAAGCATCCACAGTCTGTGGTGCCCTCAGGAGGCCAGGAAGAGCATTCCAGAGATTGGGAGTGGCGGAGCAGAAAGCCCGGTCTCCCATTTTTTCCTACGCTTTGAACCCTGCGGCTTAATCAATCAATCAAAGTTTATTCATGTAGCCCTAAATCACGAGTGTCTCAAAGGGCTGCACAAGCCACAACGACATCCTCGGCTCATATCCCACATCAGGGCAAGAAAAAAACTCAACCCGATGGGATACAATGATAATAGTAATAATAATTATAGATTTTATTTGTAAAAAAGCACTTTACATTGAGTAAACAACCTCAAAGTGCTACAGAGTATTCAAAAAATGAAAAGATAATAAAAAATAAATACAATTAAAAACTAGAACAGCCAAATAGCTAGAAATAGTATGCATATATCTAAAAAAAAAAGGCTTTTTTAAAAAGAAGATGTTTTTAAGCCTTTTTTAAAAGCATCCACAGTCTGCGGTGCCCTCAGTTGGTCAGGGAGAGCGTTCCACAGATTGGGAGTGGCGAAGCAGAAAGCCCGGTCTCCCATTTTTTCCTACGCTTTGAACCATGCGGCTTAATCAATCAATCAAAGTTTATTCATTTAGCCCTAAATCACGGGTGTCTCAAAGGGCTGCACAAGCCACAACGAGATCCCACATCAGGGCAAGAAAAAAACTCAACCCAATGGGATACAATGAGAATAATAATAATAATAATAGATTTTATTTGCAAAAAAGCACTTTACATTGAGTAAACAACCTCAAAGTGCTACAGTGTATTAAAAAAATAAATACAATAAAAAGATAATAAAACATTAATACAAATAAAGATGAGAACAGCCAAATAGCTAGAACTAGTATGCATATACAGTATCTAAAAAAAAAAAAAGGCTTTTTTAAAAAGAAGGGTTTTTAAGCCTTTTTTAAAAGCATTCACAGTCTGTGGTGCCCTCGGGTGGTCAGGGAGAGTGTTCCACAGACTGGGAGCGGCGTAGCTTTGTCTTCGGAGGTTGGAGGAGGTTAGCCTGTCCGGAGCGGAGGTGTCGTGTGGAGGATTTGGGGGTGAGTTGTTCTTTGGGGGGCATTTCCATGAGAAACCTTGGAGGCGCCGCAGATGTGCACCCCAATGTTCATCAGTCAACTCATTGTGTACAGTCTTAATCTATCAAGATTAAAAAATAATATCAAAATCAAATTACAGGATGTTATTTATGTAGTTTGTTCATTTTCCTCGACTGGTGCACTAACATCATGTGGTTTATTTATTTTTAACCTATGTAGCATAATCTACAATTGCTATTGCGACATCTAGTGGACACATTTAGAACAGCAGTTTCTTTCATGCAAAATGTGGAAAATGACCGTGCTGTTCGACAGTTCAGCGACAGAAGAAAGCCAGGAAAATGTCGGCCTCTTTTGAGAGCAAGCTACATTTCCTGGTCGACGTTGTCTTCGGAAGAACAATGCGTTTGTGTTATGCTGTGTGAAAAGCTTCTACATCCAAAAGTGATTAATTTTCCCGCCATTCATGAATGTCTGTGCCGTTTATACAGAACAGCAACACAGAACATAGGAGGAAAATAATGTGCAAAATTGCCTGGTTCATTTAACTCCCCGATCAGTGCTGTTTTCAAGAACAGCGACATTGATTGAAAAAAAAGGGCAGTGTAGAAGGCTACTTCTTCTGGAGGTGGAAAATTGCCAGGTCGTCTTTGTCTGGTTGAAAGGAGCTGTGCTACACGCACAAAGATGCCTGGTTGATTCCATCCTTCCATTCTCAGTTGGTGCTGGTTATACAGAACAGCAACAAGAAGGCAAGAAAACGTCAGCTCTTACAGGCAGTACTACTTCCTGAAGGAGGAAAATTGCCGACTTCGTCGTCGACTAATCTCCAATCAGCGTCAAGCATTTTTCTGCTGAGACTCAGGAAAATGCCAACTTTTCCAGGCCGTGTTAAAAGAGCTACTCCTTCTGAAAGTGGGAAACTGCCTTGTCACCTTTCGGCCAACTTTGTTTGGTACAGAAATGTGGGAAATCGCTTGTTGTTAAATGTTAGCAATGATGTTGGAAAATTGCCAGGTCAATTTTATCGCATTGTAACAGAAAAATGTCAGATTCTAAATGCAGTTTGAAAGGGGCTACGAGCAATGATGGTGGAAAACTGCAAGGTCAACTTTATCTCATTATAACAGAAAAATGTCAGATTTTAAATGCTGTGTGAAAGGGGCTACTAGCAATAATGGTTGAAAACTGCCAGGTCAACTTTATCGCATTATGGCAGAAAAATGTCAGAATATAAATGCTGTGTGAAAGGGGCTACTAGCAATGATGTTGGAAAATTGCCAGGTCAACTTTGTTGCATTATGTCAGAAAAATGTCAGATTCTAAATCCTGTGTGAAAGAGGCTACTAGCAATGACGGTAGAAAATTGCCAGGTAAATTTTATCGCATTATAACCGAAAAATGTCAAATTCTAAATGCAGTGTGAAAGGGGTTACTAGCAATAATGGTGGAAAACTGCCAGGTCATCTTTATCGCATTATGGCAGAAAAATGTCAGATTCTAAATGCAGTGTGAAAGGGGCTGCTAGCAATGATGGTGGAAAATTGCCAGGTCAACTTTATCGCATTATGGCAGAAAAATGTCAGATTGTAAATGCTGTGTGAAAGGGGTTACTAGCAATGATGTTGGAAAATTGCCGGGTCAACTTTGTTGCATTATGTCAGAAAAATGTCAGATTCTAAATCCTGTGTGAAAGGGGCTACTAGCAATGACGGTAGAAAATTGCCAGGTAAATTTTATCGCATTATAACCGAAAAATGTCAAATTCTAAATGCAGTGTGAAAGGGGCTACTAACAATAATGGTGGAAAACGGCCAGGTCATCTTTATCGCATTATGGCAGAAAAATGTCAGATTCTAAATGCAGTGTGAAAGGGGCTGCTAGCAATGATGGTGGAAAATTGCCAGGTCAACTTTATCGCATTATGGCAGAAAAATGTCAGATTCTAAATGCAGTGTGAAAGGGGCTGCTAGCAAAGATGGTGGAAAATTGCCAGGTCAACTTTGTTGCATTATGACAGAAAAATGTCAGATTGTAAATGTTGTGTGAAAGGGGCTACTAGCAATGATGTTGGAAAATTGCCAGATCAATTTAATTACATTATAACAGAAAAATGTCATATTCTAAATGCAGTGTGAAAAGGGCTACTGGCAATGATGTTGGAAAATTGCCAGGTCAACTTTATCACATTATAACAAAAAAATGTCAGTTACTAAATGCAGTGTGAAAGGGGCTACTAGCACTGATGGTGGAAAACTGCAAGGTCAACTTTGTCGCATTATGAAGAAAAATGTCAGTTTGGAAAACTGCCTTTCAGCTAACTTTGTTGGTCCAAAAAACGTGGAAAATCCCTTGTTGTTAATTAAATGTTGTGTGAAAGGAGCTACTACTTCTGAAGGGGGAAAATTGCCAACTTCTTTGTCGACTCCATTCCCCAATCAGTGTCTGTTGTGTTTTTTTGTTTTTTAAACAGAGACACAGAAAAAATGTCAACTTTCCCAGGCTTTGTGGTTGGACTTTTTACAAAACCTTGGCAAAAAAAAGTGGAAAAATTGCTTGTTATTAAATTCTGTTTGAAATGGACAACTATTTCCGAAGGTGGAATATTCCCTTGGCACATTTTGACCACGAAATGGCAAGGAAAAAAAGTAGAAAATTGCCGTCTTTTTTGTCGCTGCATTCTCCAATCGGTGTTCGCTGTATTTTTTTTTAACAGCGACACAGAAAAAGGGCAGAAAAACCTCGCCTTTTCCAGGCTGTGTGAAAGGAGCTACTTACTCCCAAAGGCGGAAAATTACCCGACACCTTTTGACCAATATTGTTGGTGCAGATTTTACGAAACCGCGGCAAAGAAAAAGTGGGAAAATATCTTGTTATTAAATTCTGTGTGAAAGGGGCAACTACTTCTGAAGGTGGAAAATTGCCTTGTCACCTTTTGACAACAAAATGATGCGGGGAAAAAGTGGAAAATAGCCTGTTGTTAAATGCTGTGCGTGAAAGAGGTCATTACGTCCTTAGTCCATCCCACTCCATCCCATATCAGTGTTGTCGGGACTAAGGCTGTCCCAATACAACCTTTTCACCTCAGACACCATACCGATATCGGAGCCTATTGATTGATATTGATCTGATACGATATGAGCAAAAATCATACATCTCTTTTCATATTTTGTAATGTGGAATGGTAGAAAATTTTTGATCAAGTGACAATAGTCAAACCGCGAACAATGAAAAATACTAACTGTCAGGTTCAAACACTGATGCCATCTATTAAACAAGACAAGAAGCAAGGAATTAAACAGAGACAGAATTCAATTTGGCTCAATTGAGGAGAAACGTCTGGACTGTACTCTTTGTACAGTTCCACCGCGCTCTGACGAAAGATCGTACGCATCCTCTTTTCTTTGGACTTTCCCTGATTACATGGCAACAGCTGTTTCTAAGGGAGGGGGGTCGTAAACAGCCATCGCCTTTGATTAAAACAGTTCAAAGAAAAGGTGGTAAAACAGTTCAAAGAAAAGCTCGCCTTGAGGGGAGTCAGGCCCTGCTTCCTCTCCGCTCTGTAGTTCTCGGGTCAAGACAATATCTTTCTGTGGATTACAATATATCAAAGAAACAGAACACTTTCATGTTGCTTCCCATCCTACACAGTGGAGTTTTACAAGGGATCAGAGACAGCTTTTTGTCCTCTCGACACAACGTTTTGTGATAACTTAGATACAATTATTCTACCACTAACCTATTTATTATTAATCGTTTGGAATGGACTTGTGCTGTCTTTAGGTTGAAGTGGGGCGGTCATTGTTATTGACGACACAGAGTGGCCACAATAATTCATTAAGTTAACTTAAAGTAATGACGCAGTAAGTGAGAGGATGCGGACACGTTTGTTGATGATGCGGACACGTTTGTTACTGGATACTTTCTAATACAGCCTTGGAGACTTAGCATGTGTAAGTAATAATCATTTGATACTTGTTTGTATCGACAAATAAGCTGTTTTAGACTGCATTATTGTTCAATTAGGAACACTTCCTACGAATGTCTAGCTTGTGCGCTATTGTGCGCTTGGCTGTTGTGTAGCTGCCGGCTACTAGTAGCCTATGTAGCCTACCATGTTTACCTTTGTGTAAATAACTTTATTACTTTGTGTAAATAACTTTGACTAAAATAGAAGGGGGTGTGTCCTTATTGGAGGACATTTAGACGTTAACTGGGGGTCCAACAAGTCAGGACTGCTTGTATCGGACATTTCTGATGCAAAACTTCATGTAATCGGTTTGATATCGGACCGAGATAAATATGGGACTGAGACACCCTAGTAGGGAGTGTTTAATAAGATGTCAAAAGTGAACAATATGGCTGAGTTGGTGTCATTTGTTTAAAAAAAAAGAGCAGAAAAAATGTACAAAAGAGGTAGAAAAGGGCAGGAAAATGAGTTTTGGAGAAATAATCAGTTCCAGGGTCAACAAGTGTCCAGGCAATGTTCATTTAAATATTCTTAACCATGAAATACTTCAGCTTTTTTCAAAAAGGTGAGCCTCAAAACTTCCCCGTGACACATCTGGTTGGTTTTTTTTTTGTTTTTTTGCATGGTTTCCATGGTTACATGATGATGACATGGCCCCGCCCCCTCATGTCATGTTTTAAGTTTCATGTTGTTTTGTTTGTTTTTGTTTTGTTTGGGTTTTTTTTTTTACAAAAAAAAAATAGCTTTATGCTTCATGCTATCGGTAAAGGGGTGAAACGGGATCAACTGATGCCCCCCCCCCCCCCCCCCCCCCCCCCAAGACCCCCACTCACCGACACACACTCACGCCCACCACCCACCGAGTGTGTGTTCTTGTGTGTGTGTGAGGACATAAAAATGTGTGTGTTGTACGTGTCTACCGCCAGCCTCTAATGGGGATCATGTGTGGAGTCAGCACACAAAAACATGCTAACCCCCCCCCCACATAGGGCTGCCTTGACACACACACACACACACACACACACACACACACACACACACACACACACACACACACACACACGGGTGCGCCTCAGTCAGCAAGTTAAGAACAACTCCTACGGGAGGTCAAGCACCAGTGTGTGTGTGTGTGTGTGTGTGTGTGTGTGTGTGTGTGTGTGTGTGTGTGTGTGTGTGTGTGTGTTCTTGTATTTCTACCCTACTTGAGACATCAACAAGGAAAAGTACCTTCCATATGAGGACCGAAATCATGGTCCCGATACGGAAAACCATTGCATCTAATAGAGAGCCAAATACTAGAGTCCGTGAACATTGCTCCAAAGTCAGGATTTTTTTGTTGTTGATTTAATGTGCATACAAAAGTAAACATTGACAAAGGCAGCAATGTATGATAAAACAAGACGGCAGCTAAAGAAGGACTTCCCTGTTCATCCCCCGAAAAAACCCGCCAGGTGAACAGCGGATTTTACGACTTCCGGTGCTGACGTACAACAACCCGCGTCCCATATGTGACCATAGGATGAACAAATGCACTACGGTACTAAGACTATAGTGGCCATTAACAGTTAGCTTCTACAGCTGGGTTGCCCAAAGTGCGGCACAGGGGCCCATCTGTGGTCCTTGACTCGTTTATCATCGGCCTTAAGCACATTACAAAAAAACAAAAAATAGAGAATGTCTCATTTGCACCCCTGGTGGTGAAATCCATCAAAATTAGGGTGGTCCCAAAAAGGAGGGATTTTTCAAATTGACTGTGTGTCAGTTTTAAAAGTGCTCCCCCTCTGGTCAACATATGAAATAACAAGTGTGTGTAAGAAATTTAAATGCGCCCCCTTTGGCCAAAATTAATAAAAAGAATAAAATAAATATGTATATAGAGACATACTGTAATAACATGAAGTAAATAATGAAGATTAAAAACCAATAACAAAAACAAAAAATTAAAAGCAGTCTTTTTCTCACAAGGTGTCAACTTTTTTCGTATAAAATTGGGAACAATTTCTCATATTCTTTCTGTTTCTGTAATATTACAATATTTTGTCGTAAAATGATCACTTTTTAATGCAAAATGGCGAAATTTTTCGTATAAAAATCAGACTTTTGTCACAATATTGCAAATTTTTTTGGTTGTTCTTGTAAAATAGTGAAATCTTTTTGAGTAAAATGATGACTTTTGTCATAATTTTGCCAAGTTACGATTATTATTATAATATTGCCAAAATTTTGAAGTTTTCTTATAAAATTGTGACTTTTGTCGAGTAAAATTACGACTCTCTTCATAAAATTGCCAACATTTTAAGCTTTTCTTGTAAAATTGTGACTGTTATTGAGAAAAATTCCAACTTTTATCATAATATTGCACAATTCTTGTAAAATTTTGACTTGTGTCGAGTAAAATTACGACAGAGTTTAATTTGTGAAATTGTGACCTTTTTCTTGTGAAATTCCAACAAAATGTTCACAACAAGCTGTTTTATATTTGCATAGTATGTATATATTATTAATGTTGTAAATACAAATCTTCATATATCTAGAAAAGGGTGGTCCTAAAGAGGTAGGCATTTTTCAGAGGTCTCAAGAAGGCAACAAATACAGGAATGTGTGTGTGCGTGTGTGTGTGTGTGTGTGTGTGTGTGTGTGTGTGTGTGTGTGTGTGTGTGTGTGTGTGTGTGTGTGTGTGTGTGTGTGCGTGTGTGTGTTCTTGTATTTCATCAACAAGGAAAAGTAGCTTCCATATGAGGACCGGTGAACAAGTTAGGACATAAATCATGGTCCCAATACGGAAAAGCATTGCATCTAATAGAGAATGTCTCATTTGCACCCCTGGTGGTGAAATCTATCAAAATCAGGGTGGTCCTCTTTGGACAAAATTAATTTAAAAAAATAAAAAATGTATATAGAGACATACTGTAATAAATTGAAGTAAATAATGAAGATTAAAAACCAATTACAAACAAAAAATAAAAAAAATAAAATAAAATTAACTAAAAGCAGTCTTTTTCTCACAAGGTGTCGACTTTTTTCTTATAAAATTGAGAACAATTTCTCATATTCTTTCTGTTTCTGTAATATTACAATATTTTCTCATAAAAGTATTACTTTTTCATGTAAAATTACTACTTTTTAATGCAAAATGGGGACATTTGTCATATAAAATTCTGACTTTTATCACAACATTGCCAATTTTTTGGTTGTTCTTGTAAAATAGTGAAATTTTTTGAGTGAAATTATCATTTTTGCCAAGTAAAATTCCGATAATTATTATAATATTGCCAAAATTTTGAAGTGTTCTTATACAATTGTGACTTTTGGCAAGTAAAATTACGACTCTTTTCATACACTTGCCAAAATGTTAAGCTTTTCTTGTAAAATTGCAACTGTTATTGAGTAAAATTCCAACTTTTATCATAACATTGCGCAAATGTTGAGTTTTTCTTGTAACATTTTGACTTGCGTTGAGTAAAATGACGTCTTTTATTATAATACTGCCATAATTCTAAGTTTTTCTTGTGAAATTGTGACCTTTTTCTTGTGAAATTCCAACTCATTTTTCACAACTAGCTTTTTTATATTTGCATGTTATGTCCATCCATCCATCCATTTTCTACCGCTTGTCCCTTTCGGGGTGTATATATTATTAATGTTGTAGGCCCTTTTCGGAGGTCTCAAGAAGGTAACAAATACAAGAGTGTGTGTGTGTGTGTGTGTGTGTGTGTGTGTGTGTGTGTGTGTGTGTGTGTGTGTGTGTGTGTGTGTGTGTGTGTGTGTGTGTTGGGGGGGCTGAAGGAAAAAAGGAGGAAGGTATGAACACATGTAAAATGATGACAAGTGTGTGTGTGTGTGTGTGTGTGTGTGTGTGTGTGTGTGTGTGTGTGTGTGTGTGTGTGTGTGTGTGTGTGTGTGTTCTTGTCTCTCTGTGTTTGTGTGACAACACACACTTCCATTGTGAGGACACGTGTCTCTAGTGGGGACATTTTGGATCCTACACGTAGCGTAGAAAACCAGCTCCAATGAGCTTATCTCGGACTTTTGTGAGTGCAAAAGAATGAAAGCAGAAAATCTTAGCTGGAAAATAGCAGGAAAGGCTGAGAGGAGCAAGTTGAGGGGCCCGGTATGGGGGGGAGGGGGGTATGTAGGACCTGGGGCGGCAGGCAAACTCACACACACACACACACACACACACACACACACACACACACACACACACACACACACGCGCACACACATTCCCGCACACACACACACACACGTACACAAATTATTTCTTGTATTTGTAGCCTTCTTGAGACCTCCGAAAAATGCCTACCTCTTTAGGACCACCCTTTTCTAGATATATAAAGATTTGTATTTACAACATTAATAATATATACATACTTTGCAAATAGAAAAAAGCTAGTTGTGAAAAATGAGTTGGAATTTCACAAGAAAAAGGTCGACTTTTGGCAGTGTTAAAATAAAAGTTGTAACTTTACTCAATAACAGTCGCAGTTTTACAAGAAAAGCTTAAAACTTTGGCAATTTTATGAAAAGAGTCGTAATTTTACTCGACAAAAGTCACAATTTTATAAGAAAACTTAAAAATCTTGGCAATATTATAACAGTAATCGGAATTTTACTTGGCAAAATTATGACAAAAGTCATTATTTCACTCGAAAAACGTCACTATTTTACCAGAACAACAAGAAATTTGGCAATATTGCGATAAAAGTCCGAATTTTATATGACAAATGTCACCATTTTGCATTAAAAAGTGATAATTGTACATAAAAAAGTCAGAATTTTACGAGAAAATATTGCAATATTACAAAACAGAAAGAATATGAAAAATTGTTCACAATTTTATAAGAGAAAAAGACTGCTTTTAGTTGAAAAATTTTTTTTGTTTGTAATTGTTTTTTAATCTACATTATTTACTTCAAGTTATTACAGTAATGTCTCTATCTACATATTTATTTATTTTTTAAATAAATGTTTGGCCAAAGGGGGCGCATTTCAATTTTTTTACACACACTTGTTATTTCATATGTTGACCAGAGGGGGAGCACTTTTAAAACCGACACACAGTCCATTTGAAAAATCCCTCCTTTTTGGGACCACCCTCATTTTGATAGATTTCACCACCAGGGGTGCAAATGAGACATTCTCTATTAGATGCAATGCTTTTTCCGTATTGGGACCATGATTTATGTCCTAACTTGTTCACTGGTCCTCATATGGAAGGTACTTTTCCCTGTTGATGTCTCAAGAAGGGTAAAAATACAAGAACACACACACACACACACACACACACACACACACACTCACACACACACACTATAGGACACAATATTGAACTCCATTGAAGAATTGAGTGTTTTTGTAAACCGCTTTCACCTTATAAGTGAACATCTTTACCTCTGAATTGTTTCAGTCGGATGTTTGCAAGTAAGTCGACGCTGAAGCCCGCGGAAAAAAAAAAGGTGCCATTTTTCTGCTCTGATTCTGGGAAGACGTTAAGTTTGAACACAATACGGAACAAGTGATCAGCATTTAAGAACATGAGGTTAATATCACGTTTCACTTTGCTTCTGCTGTCTAATTAAATTCTTTAGAATTGATCAAACTTTCTAATAAATGGTAATCCCTCCCCCCCACTCTTCCCTGTGACTAAATAATATTTGTGTATATAAATGTTGTAAGAACATCTCTGCATAAAATGTACTGTATTTTCTAGGCTCCAAGCCACACATGCCAAATTTGAGAAGAAATACATATTTTTACATACGTAATCCGCACTGAACCATACGTCGAATTTTTAAACAATTTACATACCTTAACTGTTTTCAAACGATGCCTGTCACCTGGCAGTAAAACGGCGGATCAAACAAAACAGAAGTCATCGTCATGGACCCACTAGCTGCGGAAGCTAGCTCTCCAATCAGCCAAACAGACGCCATAACTCCACAGTGACGTTTTGGTGAATTTACGAAACTGAAACAATACAAAAAGAATACAAATTAATAATATTAACACAGACACTTGTAAATGTGTTAGCGTATTTGCTAATGCTAACGATGCTAACTTGATTACATTACGTTAGCACATACGAATATGCATGAAAACACTCCTATAGTCATCACACATGGGACAGTTTGGTAAGTGTGAATTGTTTTGGTTATATTGTAAAACTTACAAATATACTTCCGGTTCAAGGAATGAAACAGGAAGTACATTTTCAACCTGCATTGAGCAAACTTGTCCAAACGATGGCGTCGTAGCACAAACAATAACACACCTTTTCAGTGTCAAGGTCGTAATATGAAAACTGTTTGTTGAATACAAAGCGTTTTAGATGTTAAGAAGGAAAAGACAAATACGGTAAATTAAATTGCTTTATCTCGCATAATTTTTTTATAATCTTTTTACATTGTATATTATTTTTTATTATAATATTTTTAAACATTCAATATTTACCAAAAAGAACAAATCAGAATTTTTTCATTATTAAAGTGGAACATTATCACCAGACCTATGTAAGCGTCAATATATACCTTGATGTTGCAGAAAAAAGACCTTCTTTTTTTTTTTTACCGATTTCCGAACTCTAAATGGGTGAATTAAACGCCTTTCTATTATTCGCTCTGGGAGCGATGACATCACGTTGTGACGTCACATCGGGAAGCAATCCGCCATTTTCTCACTTTCGTCGGTGTGTTGTCGGAGGGTGTAACAACACCAACAGGGACGGATTCAAGTTGCACCAGTGGCCCAAAGATGCCAAAGTGGCAAGAAATTGGACGAAATTTGTTAAAAATACGAGGGTGTGGGGAAAGCCGACGAAATGGTCAGTCGTTTGTTCCGCACACTTTACCGACAAAAGCTATGCTACGACAGAGATGGCAAGAATGTGTGGATATCCTGCGACACTCAAAGCAGATGCATTTCCAACCATAAAGTCAAAGAAATCTGCCGCCAGACCCCCATTGAATCTGCCGGTGTGTGTGAGCTATTCAGGGACAAAGGACCTCGGTAGCACGGCAAGCAATGGCGGCAGTTTGTTCCCGCAGACGAGCGAGCTAAACCCCCTGGATGTCTTGGCTCACATCGTCCCTTATGCCACCGAAGATGATCAAGAGAAGAATATCGACCCTAGCTTCCCTGGCCTGCTGACATCAACTCCAAAACTGGACAGATCAGCTTTCAGGAAAAGAGAGCGGATGAGAGTATGTCTACAGAATATATTAATTGATGAAAATTGGGCTGTCTGCACTCTCAAAGTGCATGTTGTTGCCAAATGTATTTCATATGCTGTAAACCTAGTTCATAGTTGTTAGTTTCCTTTAATGCCAAACAAACACATACCAATCGTTGGTTAGAAGGCGATCGCCGAATTCGTCCTCGCTTTCTCCCGTGTCGCTGGCTGTCGTGTCGTTTTCGTCGGTTTCGCTTGCATACGGTTCAAACCGATATGGCTCAATAGCTTCAGTTTCTTCTTCAATTTCGTTTTCGCTACCTGCCTCCACACTACAACCATCCGTTTCAATACATGCGTAATCTGTTGAATCACTTAAGCCGCTGAAATCCGAGTCTGAATCCGAGCTAATGTCGCTATAGCTTGCTGTTCTATGCGCCATGTTTGTTTGTGTTGGCTTCACTATGTGACGTCACAGGAAAATGGACGGGTGTTTATAACGATGGTTAAAATCAGGCACTTTGAAGCTTTTTTTAGGGATATTGCATGATGGGTAAAATGTTGAAAGAAACTTCGAAAAATAAAATAAGCCACTGGGAACTGATTTTTAATGGTTTTAATCCTTCTGAAATTGTGATAATGTTCCCCTTTAAGGTCCGTAATATCATCGCTTACGTGCAGTGATTTCTCCAGATTCTCTGAACCTTTTGATGATATTACGGACCGTAGATGGCGAAATCCCTAAATTCCTTGCAATAGCTTGTTGAGAAATGTTGTTCGTAAACAATTTGCTCACGCATTTGTTGACAAAGTGGTGACCCTCGCCCCATCCTTGTTTGTGAATGACTGAGCATTTCATGGAAGCTGCTTTTACACCCAATCATGGCACCCACCTGTTCCCAATTAGCCTGTTCACCTGTGGGATGTTCCAAATAAGTGTTTGATGAACATTCCTCAACTTTATCAGTCTTTTTTTGCCACTTGTGCCAGCTTTTTTGAAACATGTTGAAGGCATCAAATTCCAAATGAGCTAATATTTGCCAAAAATAACAAAGTTTTCCAGTTCGAACGTTAAATATCTTGTCTTAGCAGTCTATTCAATTGAATGTAAGTTGAAAAGGATTTGCAAATCATTGTATTCTGTTTTTATTTACCATTTACACAACGTGCCAACTTCACTGGTGTTGGGTTTTGTATATTAGCTTGGTTAGTTGTTAAATATTGTGGACTGTGCTCATAGGAAGTGTATCATTATGCTTCAGCAGTAATATATTGCAGTAATATAGAATCATCAACAAAAGAATAACACATTGTTCTACAAGTCAAAAGGTGACGAGACGAGCGTCTGAAATCGGTGGACGAGTTGAGAGGGTAAAAAAAACAAAAAAACATCTGCAGACTGTCTGCTCTGCCAATTATAGGCCAGCTCACGTTTGGAGCTGAGCACTAAAAGAAGGAGAAGGGGGGGGGGGGGAAGAACGAATCAAAAAGGTCTTGAAACTTTTTGCAAACGTCTCGTAGAGGACATCGCGGTCTGGATCCAATTTGACGTCCGAGTCAACAGATGTTTCAGTCGGGTCAAACGCAAATAAAAGACTCTTTATGTTGAAAAGTCTTCACGTCCAAAAGAGAGAATAGTTCATGGATGACTTATGAGTTCAATGTTTTCATTTTTTATCCCATCTTCTGATTCATTCATTTTATCGTCTATTATTACACCCAAAAATGTGTTTTCTTTTACCCTTTCATTGTCTACTCCGTCAATTTGTGTTTGACTTTCCCTTCTACTGTTACTGAATAACATTATTTTAGTTTTATTGATATTCAATGGTTTTGTCAAACCCTCTTTTTAATTTGTTCATTTCTTCATTTCTCTTGCTCTAGTGTAGTTAGTCAAATGTGACCCAAATAATAATCTATGTTCCTAGGAAGAGTAATGTTATTATTTGTATTAGCTTTTGTGTGTTCTCTCCTGAACAAAACACAGTTGTATATCCTCTTTTATTTGGACTTTCCCTGATTACATGGCAACAGCTGTTTCTAAGGGAGGGGGGTCGTAAACAGCCATCGCTTTTGGTTACAAAACAGTTCAAAGAAAAGGTCGTAAAACAGTTCAAAGAAAAGGTGCCTGGAGCTTGCGTCTGGTCCTGCTTCCACTCCGCTTTGTAGATCTCGGGTCAAGATCAAATCTTCCTGTGGATTACAATAGAAGAAAGAAACCGACGCCTTCATGTCGCTTCCCATCGTACACAGTGGAGTTTTACAAGCCTTCTGCTTGGTAGGATCAAAGACAGCTTTTGTCCTCTCGCAGGGCGAGCTGAACTCAATGTAACACACAGTTTTGTGATAACTTAGATACAATTATTCTAACAATAAATATAGCATACATGCTAGCGCACAAGTTAGCATAGGAAATGTTGTAAAATGTTAAATCTAACAAATCAGAAATGACTATCAGGTGGTTCGATGTTGGAATTTTCCGGGTGTAACATTTAAATGGAATTCTGTATGGACTTTGATTAAGAATCTGATAGCTCTTGAATAAACACTTCAAATGTCTTCCCGCAATAGGACAGTTATAAGACGTTAAAAAAAGGAATCGAACAAGGATTTTTTTTTGTGCTGTGCATCTCCCGCTTGTCCACTTTCACTTCCTTGTTGCTTTGATGAGGTTTTTTTTTTTTCCCCCGACGGTAGCCGCATAACAAGCGTGTTGAGTTCCTGTCGTGGTCGCCACGACAACCAGCTTCCCCTCTGGCTACTTGTCATCTACATGTAAAAAACATGTTAATACTCATAAAATATACCAAACAATAACTAGCTAGTTTCTGGGGTATTTTATTTTATTCAAGTAAGTGAGGAAGAACTAGAACTGCTTTACTTCTAATGTAAAAAAAAAACCAACAAAAAAATACACTATAATAAAAGTAATGGAGTAAAGACGGTTTCTCTTTCTCTGATGGTTGCCTGGCAACCTCACTGCAAACGATACAAGCAGGAATTTCAACCCTTGTTTACTTGTTGATAATATGATGTGTTTTTATTCTAAATTGTCAGTTAAAATCTGAAACATTTCATTCATTTGTGGAATACTTTAATTTCATTCATTTATTTTGATTTATACCCTGATTAATTTATAAATTCTGTGGCCTTTTTTTAAAATTGCTTAAAGACGCTTTGATAGAATTTTTATGTTGAAAAATTAAGTAAAAATAATAGAACTTGTAATCAAAGTCAGGTGCGCCTCATGCAAGTGTAAAAAGAAGTCGGGCGCTGAGGTCCAAGCGCCAATTGTGCCTGTTTGAAATAATAACAACAACAACAAAAAATCTGTTTCAGGGTCAAACCGTCACCATCATTAATATTTTTTTTTATTTTACTGGCAATTTAAAAAAATATTTGTTGTAATATTGTAAAATTTTATTTTTATGTACAAACCCCAAAACCAGTGAAGTTGGCACGTTGTGTAAATCGTAAATAAAAACAAAATACAATGATTTGCAAATCCTATATTCAATTGAATAGACTGCAAAGACAAGGTACTTAACGTTCGTTGTTATTTTTTGCAAATATTCGCTCATTTGGAATTTGATGCCTGCAACATGTTTCAAAAAAGCTGGCACAAGTGGCAAAAAAGACTGAGAAAGTTGGGAAATGCTCTTATGCACTTATTTGGAACATCCCACAGTTTAACAGGCTAATTGGGAACAGGTGGGTGCCATGATTGGGTATAAAAGCAGCTTCCATGAAATGCTCAGTCATTCACAAACAAGGATGGGGCGAGGGTCACCACTTTGTCAACAAATGTGTGAGCAAATTGTCAAACAGTTTATGAGCAACATTTCTCAACGAGCTATTGCAAGGAATTTAGATTTCACCATCTACGGTCCGTAATATCATCAACAGGTTCAGAGAATCTGCACATAAGCGATCCCTCAGGCGGTACTGCGTCAAAAAGCGACATCAGTGTGTAAAGGATATCGCCACATGGGCTCAGGAACACTTCAGAAAACCACTGTCAGTAACTACAGGTCATCGCTACATCTGTAAGTGCAAGTTAAAACTCTACTTTGCAAAGCCAAAGCCATTTATCAACAACACCCAGAAACCCCGCCGGCTTCGCTGGGCCCGAGCTCATCTAAGATGGACTGATGCAAAGTGGAAACGTGTTCTGTGGTCTGACGAGTCCACATTTCAAGTTGTTTTTGGAAACTGTGGACGTCGTGTCCTCCGGAACAAAGAGGAAAAGAACCATCCGGACTGTTCTAGGCGCAAAGTTCAAAAGCCAGCATCTGTGATGGAATAGGGGTGTATTAGTGCCCAAGACATGGGTAACTTACACATCTGTGAAGGCACCATTAATGCTGAAAGGTACATACAGGTTTTGGAGCAACATATGTTGCCATCCAAGCAATGTTATCGTGGACGCCCCTGCTTATTTCAGCAAGACAATGCCGAGCCACGTGTTACAACAGCGTGGCTTCTTGCAACTGAGCCGCCAGTTTTTTACTGTAAAAAAAACTGTGGTACTGTTTTGATATTTACAGTAAAACACCGTAAAATCTACAGTTGTTTTTACGGTAAAAAAAAAACATCAGCTCAGTTGCCAAAATATGTCAGTAAAAAAAAAAAAACAGTACATTTTACAGTTAAATCCTTGCAACTGAGCCGCCAGTTTTTTACTGTAAAAAACTGTGGTACCGTTTTGATATTTACAGTAATACACCGTAAAATCTACAGTTGTTTTTACGGTAAAAAAAACATCAGCTCAGTTGCCAGAACATGTCAGTAAAAAAAAAAAGTATATTTACCGGTACCTAAAAAAACCAATGCTTTTTACAGTTAAATTCTTGCAACTGACCCGCCAGTTTTTTTTACTGTAAAAAACTGTGGTACCGTTTTGATATTTAGAGTAATACACTGTAAAATCTACAGTTGTTTTTACGGTAAAAAAAACAAAAAAACATCAGCTCATGCCAGCATATGTCAGTTAAAAATATACATACTGTATATATATATATTTACTTTAAAAAAAATTCTGGCAACTGAACCGCCAGTTTTTACTGTAAAAAACCTCAAAAAGTTTCATTATGTCTTCTTACTCATATACTTTTCAAATGTTTCTTTATTACAAGGAAATTTGAAAAGTAAACTGTGGTACCATTTTGATATTTACAGTAATACACCGTGAAATCTACAGTTGTTTTACGGTAAAAAAAAAAAAAAAAAAACATCAGCTCAGTTGCCAGAACATGTCAGTAAAAAAAATAAAATTATATTTACCTTAAAAAACCCAGTATATTTTAAAGTAAAATTCTTACAAATGAGCTTCCAGTTTTTTACTGTAAAAAACTGTGGTACCGTTTTGATATTTACAGTAATACACCCTAAAATCTACAGTTGTTTTTACGGTAAAAAACAAACAAAAAAACATCAGCTCAGTTGCCAGAATATGTCAGTAAAAAAAAAAAAGTATATTTACCTAAAAAACCCAGTGCATTTTACAGTTAAATTCTTGCAACTGAGCCGCCAGTTTTTTTTTACTGTAAAAAACTGTGGTACCGTTTTGATATATACAGTTATACACTGTAAAATCTACAGTTGTTTTTACGGTAAAAAAAAACAAAAAACAAAAAAAACATCAGCTCATGCCAGAATATGTCAGTAAAAAAAAAAAGTATATTTACCTAAAAAACCTAGTACATTTTACAGTTAAATTATTGCAACTGAGCCGCCAGTTTTTTACTGTAAAAAACTGTGGTACCGTTTTGATATTTATAATTATACACTGTAAAATCTACAGTTGTTTTTACAGTAAAAAAAAAAAAAAAACATCAGCTCATGCCAGAATATGTCAGTTAAAAATATACATATATATATATATATATATATATATATATATATATATATATATATATATTTACTTAAAAAAAATTCTGGCAACTGAGTCGCCAGGTTTTACTGTAAAAAAAACTCAAAAAGTTTCATTATGTCTTCTTATTCATATACTTTTCAAATGTTCTTGTAATCAGACAGGAAAAAATTCCATCTAATATACCGAAAATATTTTCTTTATTACAAGGAAATTTGAAAAGTAAACTGTGGTACCATTTTGATATTTACAGTAATACACCGTGAAATCTACAGTTGTTTTACGGTAAAAAACAAAAACAAACCATCAGCTCAGTTGCCAAAACATGTCAGTAAAAAAAATAAAATTATATTTACCTAGTTTTTTTTACTGTAAAAAACTGTGGTACCGTTTTGATATTTACAGTTATACACTGTAAAATCTAGAGTTGTTTTTTTGGTTTAAAAAAAACAAAACAAAAAACAACATCAGCTCATGCCAGAATATGTCAGTAAAAAAAAAAGTATATTTACCTAAAAAACCTAGTACATTTTACAGTTAAATTATTGCAACTGAGCCGCCAGTTTTTTACTGTAAAAAACTGTGGTACCGTTTTGATATTTATAATTATACACTGTAAAATCTACAGTTGTTTTTACGGTTAAAAAAAAAACAAAAAACATCAGCTCATGCCAGAATATGTCAGTTAAAAATATACATATATATATATATATATATATATATATATATATATATATATATATATATATATATATATATATATATATATTTACTTTAAAAAAATTCTGGCAACTGAGTCGCCAGGTTTTACTGTAAAAAAAACTCAAAAAGTTTCATTATGTCTTCTTATTCATATACTTTTCAAATGTTCTTGTAATCAGACAGGAAAAAATTCCATCTAATATACCGAAAATATTTTCTTTATTACAAGGAAATTTGAAAAGTAAACTGTGGTACCATTTTGATATTTACAGTAATACACCGTGAAATCTACAGTTGTTTTACGGTAAAAAAACAAAAACAAACCATCAGCTCAGTTGCCAGAACATGTCAGTAAAAAAAATAAAATTATATTTACCTAGTTTTTTTTACTGTAAAAAACTGTGGTACCGTTTTGATATTTACAGTTATACACTGTAAAATCTAGAGTTGGCTTTATGGTAAAAAAAAACCCAAAAACATCAGCTCATGACAGAATATATCAGTAAATAAAAAAAAGTATATTTACCTAAAAAACCGAGTACATTTTACAGTTAAATTATTGCAACTGAGCCGCCAGTTTTTTACTGTAAAAAACTGTGGTACCGTTTTGATATTTATAATTATACACTGTAAAATCTACAGTTGTTTTACGGTAAAAAAAAAAAAACATCAGCTCATGCCAGAATATGTCAGTTAAAAAAAAAAAAAAAAAAAATATATATATATATATATATATATATATATATATATATATATATATATATGTATATATATATATATATATATATATATATATATATATATTTACTTTAAAAAAATTCTGGCAACTGAGTCGCCAGGTTTTACTGTAAAAAAAACTCAAAAAGTTTCATTATGTCTTCTTATTCATATACTTTTCAAATGTTCTTGTAATCAGACAGGAAAAAATTCCATCTAATATACCGAAAATATTTTCTTTATTACAAGGAAATTTGAAAAGTAAACTGTGGTACCATTTTGATATTTACAGTAATACACCGTGAAATCTACAGTTGTTTTACGGTAAAAAAAACAAAAACAAACCATCAGCTCAGTTGCCAGAACATGTCAGTAAAAAAAATAAAATTATATTTACCTAGTTTTTTTTACTGTAAAAAACTGTGGTACCGTTTTGATATTTACAGTTATACACTGTAAAATCTAGAGTTGGCTTTATGGTAAAAAAAAAAAAAAAAAACATCAGCTCATGACAGAATATATCAGTAAATAAAAAAAAGTATATTTACCTAAAAAACCTAGTACATTTTACAGTTAAATTATTGCAACTGAGCCGCCAGTTTTTTACTGTAAAAAACTGTGGTACCGTTTTAATATTCATAATTATACACTGTAAAATCTACAGTTGTTTTTACGGTTAAAAAAAAACAAAAACATCAGCTCATGCCAGAATATGTCAGTTAAAAATATACATATATATATATATATATATATATATATATATATATATATATATATATATATATATATATATATATATATATATATATATATATATATATTTACTTTAAAAAAATTCTGGCAACTGAGTCGCCAGGTTTTACTGTAAAAAAACCTCAAAAAGTTTCATTATGTCTTCTTATTCATATACTTTTCAAATGTTCTTGTAATCAGACAGGAAAAAATTCCATCTAATATACCGAAAATATTTTCTTTATTACAAGGAAATTTGAAAAGTAAACTGTGGTACCATTTTGATATTTACAGTAATACACCGTGAAATCTACAGTTGTTTTACGGTAAAAAACAAAAACAAACCATCAGCTCAGTTGCCAGAACATGTCAGTAAAAAAAATAAAATTATATTTACCTAGTTTTTTTTACTGTAAAAAACTGTGGTACCGTTTTGATATATACAGTTATACACTGTAAAATCTAGAGTTGTTTTTTTGGTTTAAAAAAAACTAAACAAAAAACAACATCAGCTCATGCCAGAATATGTCAGTAAAAAAAAAAGTATATTTACCTAAAAAACCTAGTACATTTTACAGTTAAATTATTGCAACTGAGCCGCCAGTTTTTTACCGTAAAAAACTGTGGTACCGTTTTGATATTTATAATTATACACTGTAAAATCTAAAAATCTACAGTTGTTTTTACGGTTAAAAAAAAACAAAAAACATCAGCTCATGCCAGAATATGTCAGTTAAAAATATACATATATATATATATATATATATATATATATATATATATATATATATATTTACTTTAAAAAAATTCTGGCAACTGAGTCGCCAGGTTTTACTGTAAAAAAAACTCAAAAAGTTTCATTATGTCTTCTTATTCATATACTTTTCAAATGTTCTTGTAATCAGACAGGAAAAAATTCCATCTAATATACCGAAAATATTTTCTTTATTACAAGGAAATTTGAAAAGTAAACTGTGGTACCATTTTGATATTTACAGTAATACACCGTGAAATCTACAGTTGTTTTACGGTAAAAAACAAAAACAAACCATCAGCTCAGTTGCCAGAACATGTCAGTAAAAAAAATAAAATTATATTTACCTAGTTTTTTTTACTGTAAAAAACTGTGGTACCGTTTTGATATATACAGTTATACACTGTAAAATCTAGAGTTGTTTTTTTGGTTTAAAAAAAACTAAACAAAAAACAACATCAGCTCATGCCAGAATATGTCAGTAAAAAAAAAAGTATATTTACCTAAAAAACCTAGTACATTTTACAGTTAAATTATTGCAACTGAGCCGCCAGTTTTTTACCGTAAAAAACTGTGGTACCGTTTTGATATTTATAATTATACACTGTAAAATCTACAGTTGTTTTTACGGTTAAAAAAAAAAAAAAAACATCAGCTCATGCCAGAATATGTCAGTTAAAAATATACATATATATATATATATATATATATATATATATATATATATATATATTTACTTTAAAAAAATTCTGGCAACTGAGTCGCCAGGTTTTACTGTAAAAAAAACTCAAAAAGTTTCATTATGTCTTCTTATTCATATACTTTTCAAATGTTCTTGTAATCAGACAGGAAAAAATTCCATCTAATATACCGAAAATATTTTCTTTATTACAAGGAAATTTGAAAAGTAAACTGTGGTACCATTTTGATATTTACAGTAATACACCGTGAAATCTACAGTTGTTTTACGGTAAAAAAACAAAAACAAACCATCAGCTCAGTTGCCAGAACATGTCAGTAAAAAAAATAAAATTATATTTACCTAGTTTTTTTTACTGTAAAAAACTGTGGTACCGTTTTGATATTTACAGTTATACACTGTAAAATCTAGAGTTGTTTTTTTGGTTTAAAAAAAACAAAACAAAAAACAACATCAGCTCATGCCAGAATATGTCAGTAAAAAAAAAAGTATATTTACCTAAAAAACCTAGTACATTTTACAGTTAAATTATTGCAACTGAGCCGCCAGTTTTTTACTGTAAAAAACTGTGGTACCGTTTTGATATTTATAATTATACACTGTAAAATCTACAGTTGTTTTTACGGTTAAAAAAAAAACAAAAAACATCAGCTCATGCCAGAATATGTCAGTTAAAAATATACATATATATATATATATATATATATATATATATATATATATATATATATATATATATATATATATATATATATATATATTTACTTTAAAAAAATTCTGGCAACTGAGTCGCCAGGTTTTACTGTAAAAAAAACTCAAAAAGTTTCATTATGTCTTCTTATTCATATACTTTTCAAATGTTCTTGTAATCAGACAGGAAAAAATTCCATCTAATATACCGAAAATATTTTCTTTATTACAAGGAAATTTGAAAAGTAAACTGTGGTACCATTTTGATATTTACAGTAATACACCGTGAAATCTACAGTTGTTTTACGGTAAAAAAACAAAAACAAACCATCAGCTCAGTTGCCAGAACATGTCAGTAAAAAAAATAAAATTATATTTACCTAGTTTTTTTTACTGTAAAAAACTGTGGTACCGTTTTGATATTTACAGTTATACACTGTAAAATCTAGAGTTGGCTTTATGGTAAAAAAAAACCCAAAAACATCAGCTCATGACAGAATATATCAGTAAATAAAAAAAAGTATATTTACCTAAAAAACCGAGTACATTTTACAGTTAAATTATTGCAACTGAGCCGCCAGTTTTTTACTGTAAAAAACTGTGGTACCGTTTTGATATTTATAATTATACACTGTAAAATCTACAGTTGTTTTACGGTAAAAAAAAAAAAACATCAGCTCATGCCAGAATATGTCAGTTAAAAAAAAAAAAAAAAAATATATATATATATATATATATATATATATATATATATATATATATATATATGTATATATATATATATATATATATATATATATATATATATTTACTTTAAAAAAATTCTGGCAACTGAGTCGCCAGGTTTTACTGTAAAAAAAACTCAAAAAGTTTCATTATGTCTTCTTATTCATATACTTTTCAAATGTTCTTGTAATCAGACAGGAAAAAATTCCATCTAATATACCGAAAATATTTTCTTTATTACAAGGAAATTTGAAAAGTAAACTGTGGTACCATTTTGATATTTACAGTAATACACCGTGAAATCTACAGTTGTTTTACGGTAAAAAAAACAAAAACAAACCATCAGCTCAGTTGCCAGAACATGTCAGTAAAAAAAATAAAATTATATTTACCTAGTTTTTTTTACTGTAAAAAACTGTGGTACCGTTTTGATATTTACAGTTATACACTGTAAAATCTAGAGTTGGCTTTATGGTAAAAAAAAAAAAAAAAAACATCAGCTCATGACAGAATATATCAGTAAATAAAAAAAAGTATATTTACCTAAAAAACCTAGTACATTTTACAGTTAAATTATTGCAACTGAGCCGCCAGTTTTTTACTGTAAAAAACTGTGGTACCGTTTTAATATTCATAATTATACACTGTAAAATCTACAGTTGTTTTTACGGTTAAAAAAAAACAAAAACATCAGCTCATGCCAGAATATGTCAGTTAAAAATATACATATATATATATATATATATATATATATATATATATATATATATATATATATATATATATATATATATATATATATATATATATATATTTACTTTAAAAAAATTCTGGCAACTGAGTCGCCAGGTTTTACTGTAAAAAAACCTCAAAAAGTTTCATTATGTCTTCTTATTCATATACTTTTCAAATGTTCTTGTAATCAGACAGGAAAAAATTCCATCTAATATACCGAAAATATTTTCTTTATTACAAGGAAATTTGAAAAGTAAACTGTGGTACCATTTTGATATTTACAGTAATACACCGTGAAATCTACAGTTGTTTTACGGTAAAAAACAAAAACAAACCATCAGCTCAGTTGCCAGAACATGTCAGTAAAAAAAATAAAATTATATTTACCTAGTTTTTTTTACTGTAAAAAACTGTGGTACCGTTTTGATATATACAGTTATACACTGTAAAATCTAGAGTTGTTTTTTTGGTTTAAAAAAAACTAAACAAAAAACAACATCAGCTCATGCCAGAATATGTCAGTAAAAAAAAAAGTATATTTACCTAAAAAACCTAGTACATTTTACAGTTAAATTATTGCAACTGAGCCGCCAGTTTTTTACCGTAAAAAACTGTGGTACCGTTTTGATATTTATAATTATACACTGTAAAATCTAAAAATCTACAGTTGTTTTTACGGTTAAAAAAAAAAAAAAAACATCAGCTCATGCCAGAATATGTCAGTTAAAAATATACATATATATATATATATATATATATATATATATATATATATATATATATTTACTTTAAAAAAATTCTGGCAACTGAGTCGCCAGGTTTTACTGTAAAAAAAACTCAAAAAGTTTCATTATGTCTTCTTATTCATATACTTTTCAAATGTTCTTGTAATCAGACAGGAAAAAATTCCATCTAATATACCGAAAATATTTTCTTTATTACAAGGAAATTTGAAAAGTAAACTGTGGTACCATTTTGATATTTACAGTAATACACCGTGAAATCTACAGTTGTTTTACGGTAAAAAACAAAAACAAACCATCAGCTCAGTTGCCAGAACATGTCAGTAAAAAAAATAAAATTATATTTACCTAGTTTTTTTTACTGTAAAAAACTGTGGTACCGTTTTGATATATACAGTTATACACTGTAAAATCTAGAGTTGTTTTTTTGGTTTAAAAAAAACTAAACAAAAAACAACATCAGCTCATGCCAGAATATGTCAGTAAAAAAAAAAGTATATTTACCTAAAAAACCTAGTACATTTTACAGTTAAATTATTGCAACTGAGCCGCCAGTTTTTTACCGTAAAAAACTGTGGTACCGTTTTGATATTTATAATTATACACTGTAAAATCTACAGTTGTTTTTACGGTTAAAAAAAAAAAAAAAACATCAGCTCATGCCAGAATATGTCAGTTAAAAATATACATATATATATATATATATATATATATATATATATATATATATATATTTACTTTAAAAAAATTCTGGCAACTGAGCCGCCAGGTTTTACTGTAAAAAAAACTCAAAAAGTTTCATTATGTCTTCTTATTCATATACTTTTCAAATGTTCTTGTAATCAGACAGGAAAAAATTCCATCTAATATACCGAAAATATTTTCTTTATTACAAGGAAATTTGAAAAGTAAACTGTGGTACCATTTTGATATTTACAGTAATACACCGTGAAATCTACAGTTGTTTTACGGTAAAAAAACAAAAACAAACCATCAGCTCAGTTGCCAGAACATGTCAGTAAAAAAAATAAAATTATATTTACCTAGTTTTTTTTACTGTAAAAAACTGTGGTACCGTTTTGATATTTACAGTTATACACTGTAAAATCTAGAGTTGGCTTTATGGTAAAAAAAAAAAAAAAAAACATCAGCTCATGACAGAATATATCAGTAAATAAAAAAAAGTATATTTACCTAAAAAACCGAGTACATTTTACAGTTAAATTATTGCAACTGAGCCGCCAGTTTTTTACTGTAAAAAACTGTGGTACCGTTTTGATATTTATAATTATACACTGTAAAATCTACAGTTGTTTTACGGTAAAAAAAAAAAAACATCAGCTCATGCCAGAATATGTCAGTTAAAAAAAAAAAAAAAAAAAAATATATATATATATATATATATATATATATATATATATATATTTACTTAAAAAAAATTCTGGCAACTGAGTCGCCAGGTTTTACTGTAAAAAAAACTCAAAAAGTTTCATTATGTCTTCTTATTCATATACTTTTCAAATGTTCTTGTAATCAGACAGGAAAAAATTCCATCTAATATACCGAAAATATTTTCTTTATTACAAGGAAATTTGAAAAGTAAACTGTGGTACCATTTTGATATTTACAGTAATACACCGTGAAATCTACAGTTGTTTTACGGTAAAAAAAACAAAAACAAACCATCAGCTCAGTTGCCAGAACATGTCAGTAAAAAAAATAAAATTATATTTACCTAGTTTTTTTTACTGTAAAAAACTGTGGTACCGTTTTGATATTTACAGTTATACACTGTAAAATCTAGAGTTGGCTTTATGGTAAAAAAAAAAAAAAAAACATCAGCTCATGACAGAATATATCAGTAAATAAAAAAAAGTATATTTACCTAAAAAACCTAGTACATTTTACAGTTAAATTATTGCAACTGAGCCGCCAGTTTTTTACTGTAAAAAACTGTGGTACCGTTTTGATATTTATAATTATACACTGTAAAATCTACAGTTGTTTTTACGGTTAAAAAAAAACAAAAACATCAGCTCATGCCAGAATATGTCAGTTAAAAATATACATATATATATATATATATATATATATATATATATATATATATATATATATATATATATATATATATATATATTTACTTTAAAAAAATTCTGGCAACTGAGTCGCCAGGTTTTACTGTAAAAAAACCTCAAAAAGTTTCATTATGTCTTCTTATTCATATACTTTTCAAATGTTCTTGTAATCAGACAGGAAAAAATTCCATCTAATATACCGAAAATATTTTCTTTATTACAAGGAAATTTGAAAAGTAAACTGTGGTACCATTTTGATATTTACAGTAATACACCGTGAAATCTACAGTTGTTTTACGGTAAAAAACAAAAACAAACCATCAGCTCAGTTGCCAGAACATGTCAGTAAAAAAAATAAAATTATATTTACCTAGTTTTTTTTACTGTAAAAAACTGTGGTACCGTTTTGATATTTACAGTTATACACTGTAAAATCTAGAGTTGGCTTTATGGTAAAAAAAAAAAAAAAAAAACATCAGCTCATGACAGAATATATCAGTAAATAAAAAAAAGTATATTTACCTAAAAAACCGAGTACATTTTACAGTTAAATTATTGCAACTGAGCCGCCAGTTTTTTACTGTAAAAAACTGTGGTACCGTTTTGATATTTATAATTATACACTGTAAAATCTACAGTTGTTTTACGGTAAAAAAAAAAAAAAACATCAGCTCATGCCAGAATATGTCAGTAAAAAAAAAAGTATATTTACCTAAAAAACCTAGTACATTTTACAGTTAAATTATTGCAACTGAGCCGCCAGTTTTTTACTGTAAAAAACTGTGGTACCGTTTTGATATTTATAATTATACACTGTAAAATCTACAGTTGTTTTTACGGTTAAAAAAAAAAAAAAAACATCAGCTCATGCCAGAATATGTCAGTTAAAAATATACATACTATATATATATATATATATATATATATATATATATATATATATACATATATATATATATATATATATATATATTTACTTAAAAAAAATTCTGGCAACTGAGTCGCCAGGTTTTACTGTAAAAAAAACTCAAAAAGTTTCATTATGTCTTCTTATTCATATACTTTTCAAATGTTCTTGTAATCAGACAGGAAAAAATTCCATCTAATATACCGAAAATATTTTCTTTATTACAAGGAAATTTGAAAAGTAAACTGTGGTACCATTTTGATATTTACAGTAATACACCGTGAAATCTACAGTTGTTTTACGGTAAAAAACAAAAACAAACCATCAGCTCAGTTGCCAGAACATGTCAGTAAAAAAAATAAAATTATATTTACCTAGTTTTTTTTACTGTAAAAAACTGTGGTACCGTTTTGATATTTACAGTTATACACTGTAAAATCTAGAGTTGGCTTTATGGTAAAAAAAACCCCAAAAACATCAGCTCATGACAGAATATATCAGTAAATAAAAAAAAGTATATTTACCTAAAAAACCGAGTACATTTTACAGTTAAATTATTGCAACTGAGCCGCCAGTTTTTTACTGTAAAAAACTGTGGTACCGTTTTGATATTTATAATTATACACTGTAAAATCTACAGTTGTTTTTACGGTAAAAAAAAAAAAAACATCAGCTCATGCCAGAATATGTCAGTTAAAAAAAAAATTAAAAAAAAAAAAAAAAAAAAAAAATATATATATATATATATATATATATATATATATATATATATATATATATATATATATATATATTTACTTAAAAAAAATTCTGGCAACTGAGTCGCCAGGTTTTACTGTAAAAAAACTCAAAAAGATTCATTATGTCTTCTTGTTCATATACTTTTCAAATGTTCTTGTAATCAGACAGGAAAAAATTCCATCTAATATACCGAAAATATTTTCTTTATTACAAGGAAATTTGAAAAGTAAACTGGGGTACCATTTTGATATTTACAGTAATACACCGTAAAATCTACAGTTGTTTTTACGGTAAAAAAAACAACATCAGTTCAGTTGCCACAATATGTCAGTAAATTAAAAAAAAAAATTATACCTACAAAAAAACTCCATTAAATTTTACACTTAAATTCGTGCAACTGAGCGGCCAGTTTTGATATTTACAGTAATACACTGTAAAATCTACAGTTGTTTTTACGGTAAACAAAAAACATCAGCTCATGCCAGAATATGTCAGTAAAAATATATATATATATTTACTTCTTTTTTTTTTTATTCTGGCAACTGAGCTGCCAGTTTTTAGTGTAAAATCTACAGATTTTTCTTTGTATTTGTAAGTGAAAATAACAATAATAATAAATTAAATGCAAAGGAAGTCATTATTAGAAACAACATGATTGCGATGTGACCCCCAATGATTTTAACACCCCTGCTTTAAAGGCCTTGTGCAAGTGTAAAAAGAAGTCGAACACCTAATATAATACAACATATGCATGTGGTTATGTATGAAAGGTGTTTCTTTTGAGGCTGGATTTTGAAACCATTAGCCACAGGTAGCCCACCCCCTTGCACGCTACACGTCACACACACATATTTCTGTGCAGGAGTGTGTGTGTGCGTGTGTGTGTGTGCGTGCGTGTGTGTGTGCGTAATTGCATGCATGTGTCTGCGTCACGCATTTGCCTGCCATCTGAATCTGAGGCACGTACAGCCCAGGAGAAGCAGCGGCAGGAAGACAGACAGGAGGCAGTCAGGGGGGGGGGGGAGTGGAGGAGAGAACAAATGAAGAGGAAGGAGAGACAGGCAGAGAGTGAGACAAATAGAGAGAGAGAGACAGGACGAGCATGCAGGATCAGGCTGTGTTCTTCCAGGCAGCAGCAAAAAAAAAAAAAGGAAATAGGGGAAGAGGTAAACAATGATGACTTGAAAGATTACATTCCTGCCAGAGAAGGACACTTGGGTGCCGCTTTAGGGGTCCTACTACTGTGTCATTAGACCCCTCCCCCTAAACCTCCAAAATGTACAGTACCTCCTTAAAATGTGCAGGGGCTACGTTCCGAGACCCCCATCAAATGAAAAAAAAGGTTGGGTTTTTTTTACCCTGAAGTTGAAAACTCAAAGATCATCAACTAACCATTTTGTTTGTTATTTATTCCAGGAAAGGTGGCTGTTGTGCTCATTAATTACTTTTTAAATGACTAATTAAATGGCAGGTCGACGTGTGCGGGCTCATAGGGTACCGTTCACTTTGTGGATTCTTTTGAGGCTTTTTTGATGATTACCGATATACTGTACCCATTGATAAGGGGCGGGAGGAGCGTTAGATGTTGGGTGTGTCGTGCGTGTTTGCGCTTTTGCATGAGCCAGCATACCTTGGTTTTTCACTTTTGTGGATTATTTTGAGTTTATTCTTATCAATGATAACTGGTGGGATGAGCAACTGCATTCATTATAACTGTGACATGTTGACAAAGTGCGAATGTGTTTTAATTTAACAGATTGGGTTGAGTCATTTCTGTTTATTGTGCAAGGTCACGGTCAAAAGTTTACGTACACTTGTAAAGAACATAATGTCATGGCTGTCTTGAGTTTCCAATGGAACTGGTGCTTTACACAGAGTAAATGGGACAATGAAAAAGGAGGTTTACCTCCAAATTCTTCAGGACAACCTAAAATCATCAGCCCCGAGGTTGGGTCTTGGGCGCAGTTGGGTGTTCCAACAGGACAATGACCCCAAACACACGTCAAAAGTGGTAAAGGAATGGCAAAATCAGGCTAGAATGAAGGTTTTAGAATGGCCTTCCCAAAGTCCTGACTTAAACGTGTGGACAATGCTGAAGAAACAAGTCCATGTCAGAAAACCAACACATTTAGCTGAACTGCACAAATTTTGTCAAGAGGAGTGGTCAAAAATTCGACCAGAAGCTTGCCAGAAGCTTGTGGATGGCTACCAAAAGCGCCTTATTGCAGTGAAACTTGCCAAGGGACATGTAAAAGGAGGAGAAGAGGTGAGGCCTTTAATCCCAGGAACACCATACCTACCGTCAAGCATGGTGGTGGTAGTATTATGCTCTGGGGCTGTTTTGCTGCCAATGGAACTGGTGCTTTAAATGGGACAATGAAAAAGGAGGATTACCTCCAAATTCCTCAGGACAACCTAAAATCATCAGCCCGGAGGTTGGGTCTTGGGCGCAGTTGGGTGTTCCAACAGGACAATGACCCCAAACACACGTCAAAAGTGGTAAAGGAATGACTAAATCAGGCTAGAATTAAGGTTTTAGAATGGCCTTCCCAAAGTCCTGACTTAAACGTGTGGACAATGCTGAAGAAACAAGTCCATGTCAGAAAACCAACACATTTAGCTGAACTGCACCAATTTTGTCAAGAGGAGTGGTCAAAAATTCAAGCAGAAGCTTGTGGATGGCTACCAAAAGTGCCTTATTGCAGTGAAACTTGCCAAGGGACATGTAAGCAAATATTAACATTGTTGTATGTATACTTTTGACCCAGCACATTTGCTCACATTTTCAGTAGACCCATAATTTTGATTTGATTTGATATATTTTATTTCAAATATGCAAAAAAAAGCAAGAGCAAGCCTGATCCAATACAGTGCTATAGCCTTAACAGCCATTACAACAAAATGAAAACAATGGAGAATAAAAACGAAAAAAAACCGAAAAAAAATAAACAAAATGAGCAATGGACTTTCTTTTAATTTTAATTTTAATTTTTTTTTTCATATTTGAAAAGGAGTGAGAAGAAGTTTACACACACACGTTAATAAATTCATAAAAGAACCAAACTAAATGAATGTTTTTTGTGACCAATCACTATCACAAAAAAATAAGAGTTGTAGAAATGATTGGAAACTCAAGACAGCCATGACATGATGTTCTTTACAAGTGTATGTAAACTTTTGATCAAGACTGTATCTATTACTAACATGAGTAGCGATTGCATTCATTATGTGACAAGTGCGACTGAGCAGCTTAGTTTGGATTTTGATTTAATGGATTTTTTTTGAGTTAATTCTGTTTATTTTTATTGTCCTAGATTGTTTTTGTGACAGGTGGGAGGAGCAATGGCATTCATTAAATGCCAGATTTATATTGTGTTTGTATGCTTGTGCATGAGCAAGCATACTTTGAGCTATGACTCTGTGGATTGTTTTGAGTTGCTTTTGTTTATTTCCATCATGCAAGGTGGTTATCATGAATAACTGACGAGAGAAGCGATCACACTCATTATATGGCATGTTCACAAAGTGTAATTGAGCAGTGCAGCCTTGGATTAAATTCAATAGATTATTTTGAGTTGTTTCTGTTTATTTCTGTTATGCAAAGTTGATGTAATTAATCACTGGTAGGAGGAGCGATCGCATTCAGTATCTGACAGGTTGGCGTTGTGCATTTGCGAGTGCTCTTATATGAGTGAGTGTACCGCAGGTTTTCATTTTGTGGAATATTTTTAGATTTTTATTTAGATAATTGGTGGGAGAAGCAATTGCATTTTTGTTATATGACATGTTTACAAAGTTCGATTGAGCAGCTTAGCCTTGTCTTTTATTTAATGGATTATGTTGCTTTATTTCTGTTTACTTATATTATGCAAAGTGGTTAGCGATAACTGGCAGGAGGAGCAATTGCATTCATTATTTGACATAATAACAAAGTCTGATTGACTAGCGTAGCCTGGGTTTTAATGTAATGGATTGTTTTGAGTGGTTTCTGGGTTTTTTTGTGTGCAAGGTGTTTATTGTGATTACCTGGCGGGAAGAGCGATTGCATTCGTTAGATGCGGGATTTTTGTTGTGTGCGCATGCCTGAGCATGTCCAAGCATACCTTGGGATTTCACTTTGTGGATTATTTTGAGTCGCTTTTGTTTATTTTCCATCATGCAAGGTGTTTATCATTAGTAACTGACAAGAGAAGCAATATCAATTGATTATATGGCATGTTTACAAAGTACGATTGAGCAGCCAAGCCTGGGATTTAATTTAATGAATTATTTTGAGTTGTTTGTGTTTATTTCTATTGTGCAAGGTGGTTATTGAAAACTAGCAGGAGGATCGATCTCATTCCTTATGTTACGTGCGGCGGGGGAAGGATACGACACCACGTCAGAAAATAGTTCAATAGGTTTATTGAACTTGATGAATAAGTGGGATGTGTATGCTACTCTAAGTGTCAGGTGCAAGACGATGTGTAGAATTAACCATGTGAATGTTACCAGAGTTTGCTGTATGTGCGTGTTGGATGAATCCTTCGTCAGACCAAAGGGGTTAGGCGAGAAGGCAGTCCGTGGGCAGGCAAGCGGTTGGGGGCTGGAGAGAAGCAACGAGTTCAGTGTCCAAGCGGGGGTGGAGGATCGAGGGAGGCAGTCCGGAATCCAGTGGGAAGTCGAGGCACACAGCTCGATCACGGGAGACAGGGGAAGCACTGCGGGAAACACAAAGGACATAAGACACAGGAACAGGGAAGGCACAGAAAGAGATCAAGTACGCGGGAGGGAAGCCAGACGGAATGCTTACTACAGGAGTGAACTACGTTCCGGCACTGGATCTTTGGGTCTGCTGGTCTTTATGCCGTCTGTCTTCATTAGCCAAAGGTGCGCTGATTGAGGACTGCCTGCCGCCTTGCAGGCGCGTGGCTGCGATGCGTGCAGAGAGAGCAGGGGTGTGTCCCGGCGCGTCTCTAGCGGAGGTACCGGCAAAGCTTGCTGCAGATGAAATGCGGGATTGCGCATGCGCCGTGACACATTATATGGCATGTTTACAAGGTACGATTGAGCAGCCAAGCCTGGGATTTAATTTAATGGATTATTTTGAGTTGTTTCTGTTTATTTCTATTGTGCAAGGTGGTTATTGAAAACTGGCAGGAGGAGCGATCGCATTCCTTATATTGCACGTTTACAAAGTACGATTGAGCAGCCAATCCCGGGGTTTAATTTAATGGACTATTTTGAGTTGTTTCTGTTTATTTCTATTGTGCAAGGTGGCTATTTAAAACTGGCAGGAGGAGCGATCGCATTCATTATATGGAACGTTTACAAAGTACGGTTGAGCAGCCAAGCCTGGGATTTGATTTAATGGATTATTTTGAGTTGTTTCTTTTTATTTCTATTGTGCACGGTGGTTATTGAAAACTGGCAGGAGGAGCGATCACATTCATTATATAAATAAATAAATAAATGGGTTGTACTTGTATAGCGCTTTTCTACCTTCAAGGTACTCAAAGCGCTTTGACACTACTTCCACATTTACCCATTCACACACACATTCACACACTGATGGAGGGAGCTGCCATGCAAGGCGCTAACCAGCACCCATCAGGAGCAAGGGTGAAGTGTCTTGCTCAGGACACAACGGACATGACGAGGTTGGTACTAGGTGGGGATTGAACCACGGACCCTCGGGTCGCGCACGGCCATTCTTCCACTGCGCCACGCCGTCCCTATATGGCACGTTTACAAAGGACAATTGAACAGCCAATCCTGGGATTTAATTTAATGGATTATTTTGAGTTGTTTCTGTTTATTTCTATTGTGCAAGGTGATTATTGAAAACTGGCAGGAGGAGCGATCGCATTCATTATATAGCACGTTTACAAAGTATGATTAAGCAGCCAATCCTGGGATTTAATTTAATGGACTATTTTGAGTTGTTTCTGTTTATTTCTATTGTGCAAGGTGATTATTGAAAACTGGCAGGAGGAGCGATCGCATTCATTATATAGCACGTTTACAAAGTACGATTGAGCAGCCAAACCTGGGATTTAATTTAATGGATTATTTTGAGTTGTTTTTGTTTATTTCTATTGTGCACGGTGGTTATTGAAAACTGGCAGGAGGAGCGATCGCATTCATTATATGGCACGTTTACAAAGGACGATTGAGCAGCCAATCCTGGGATTTAATTTAATGGATTATTTTGAGTTGTTTCTGTTTATTTCTATTGTGCAAGGTGGTTATTGAAAACTGGCAGGAGGAGCGATCGCATTCATTATATAGCAAGTTTACAAAGTATGATTGAGCAGCCTAGCCTGAGATTTAATGTAATGGGTTATTTTATGTTGTTTCTGTTTATTTCTATCGTGCAAGGTGGTTATTGATAACTGGCAGGAGGAGCGATCGCATTCATCATATATCATGTTTACCAAGCTTGGGATTTAATTAAAATATTATTTTGAGTTGTTTCTGTTACGCAGAGTTAGTATGATTAATCACTGGCAGGAGGAGTGATCGCGTTGATCATGCCAATGGTGATCGTCGTTGGTGCGACCCAGTGGATTATTTTGAGTCTTCACATGAATACCTGGAGGGAGGAGCCATCCCAGTAACGATGTAACACAAGCATGTGTTCATGCATTAATAATCAATCAAAGTTTCAATCAAAGTTTATTTATATAGCCCTTAATCACATGTGTCTCAAAGGACTGCAATAATCAATAATCCCGTCGACAAAAACGTAAACTGTTTTTGAACTTCGAAATAAAAACACTGCTGTCTTGTAAAAAAAAAAAAAAATGCCGCAAAGCACGCTGGGAGCCAGTGGCGCCTCCCGATTCCCAGCATGCTCTGCGCCATCTTTTGGTAAGTTGCTCAAAAAGTACGTGCTTCGAGTTAATGTTTTATTATTCATCATTTTAAATCACTTGGCGACATCTTTCAGAAGCGGAATTTTCCCCACCAACATTCACATGAAAATTTCGATTTTGTTCATCCTGACGGGAGTTAAACGGTGATTTTTGAGCGCTGTGATTGCCGAGTGCTCCGCGCGCGCTCGCTCTCACAAGCCAATGAGCTCTAATGGAGAAATTCCAACAAGGCGACTGATTGGCAGGAAAAAAGAAGCCATTCAATTAGAAAGGAAGCCTTCTGGAGTGATGAAAAATACAGTTTGCTATGATTGAGCTACAACCTGTTTGGCGATTGTGCGTGTGCGCGCGCGCGCGTGTGTGTGCGTGCGTGCGTGTGCGTGCGTGTACTCTCTCCCGCCCATCAATGGGGGCTTCGTTAGGGTAATTACAGCTTTGCCATGTAAATAAGGCACTTGTAGAGGGGAGAGACACACCCACCTCCTTTTGCAGCCCCAATTAACCTAACTCCCCTTGGAATTTGCATACGTTATTATTACACACACACACACACACACAAACACACACACTTTTACATGCATGTGCATTGGACACACACATTACCACATACGGTGACTCACAGGTGTGGTTATGCCCTTCATACCTCAATAAGTGTGTCTCGGCTCAAGTCAATCAATCAATCAATCAATGTTTACTTAACAGTTTATAGCCCTAAATCACAAGTGTCTCAAAGGGCTGCACAAGCCACAACGAGTGGCTTGTGCAGTCCTCAACCAAAAGTAGGGATGTCCCGATCCAGGTTTTTGCACTTCCGACCCGATACCGATATTGTTTTTGCATTTCCGATCCGATACCGATACTGACCGATACTGGCCTATCCGAGCATGTATTAAAGTTTAAAGTTATTTAGCCTACTTAGTTGTCAGAATCATGTTGAAAAGGGTTTTAGTACTCTTGATAACAACTAGCCAGCTGAATTAGGGGAGTTTGAATAATACACAATGGTTGGTAACAAGAAACTGACCTGTTTATTCAAGGATAAACACAAAATAGACAAAATTATACATGACAAACAGAAATGGCATCATTGAACTAGGGCTGGGCGATATGGCCTTTTTTTAATATTGCGATATTTTAAGACCATATTGCGATACACGATATATATCTCGATATTTTGCCTTAGCCTTGAATGAACACTTGATGCATATAATCACAGCAGTATGATGATTCTATGTGTTTTGATTCATTGATTGAGACTTTTATTAGTAGGTTGCACAGTGAAGTACATATTCCGTACAATTGACCACTAAATGGTAACACCCCAATAAGTTTTTCAACTTGTTTAAGTCGGGGTCCATTTAAATTGATTCATGATACAGATATATACTATCAGATATATACTATCATCATAATACAGTCATCACACAAGATAATCACATTGAATTATTTACATTATTTATAATCCAGGGTGTGGAGGGGGGGCGCCGGATGTAAGTGTCAGAGTTTGATATGAGAACAAATCTAAAGTTCAAATATAGGGTAGAAATGCACCCATTTGCAGGAAATGTAGTCTTGATTTTCAAAATGTTCTTTCAAGGCTTGCATGTCTACATTAAAACATTCTTCTTCATACTGCATTAATATATGCTACTTTTAAACTTTCATGCAGAGAAGGAAATCACAACTAAAAAAATCACAAATTTTTTCATACGGTGTTGATCTGGAAATTTTTGCCTCAGCATTTTGATGGTGTGGACGTGTGGCACCGAATGGAGATAAGCATCTCGACAGACGTCACAATATTTGAACAATGATGACGAAAACTGTTTTCTCTGTCGTGTCCGTGTGTCGAAAATTGTTATGCGCTTATTTTTTTATTAGATTTTGTGCGTGGCATATAATTGCTATGCGCAGAGGACGTTTGAGCAGTGCGTAATTGCACAGGCGAGCACCTTATAGGGAGCGTTGCTCGCACGGCTGCGCTAGCATCACAGCTAACGTTAGCCATGCTGCTACCTCTCTGCTCGGGGAGGACGTATACGTATGTGACGTATGACGTGACAGTATGTGACGTGTGTAAGAAGGTGCGCTTGCTGTCTGTGAGAGGGAGACACAGGAAAGAGTGAGAAGAGCCTGTCGTGTAATGCCAGCAGCTAAAAGCAACTGCGTGAGAATTGTGGATGTGTTGAAGGTGTGCTGGAAAATGCGGAACGAAATTACGGAGCAGCAGAAAAGTGGAATGTATTATTTAAATCGGTGTGTTGGAAAACACGGACCGTAGTTGTTTTTTTAAACTGGATCTGGATCGGCATTTTCCCATGCCTTGCCGATACGCAATTTTTGGCAAATATCGGCAGCCGATCCGATCCAAATATCTGATCGGGACATCCCTAACCAAAAGTCAAGCATGGTGGTGGTTGTGTCGTGGTGCATGAGTAGACTGACCATACGTCCTCTTTTGCGGAGCTGTCCGGGCGGAGTTTCTTAAATGCCGCAAATGTCCGGCATTTTGAGTTAGGGTTGCGTGTATTTTCAATGTACGTTCAGGGTTAAGAAGGGGTTAAAAACAAAACAAATTGTGAAGGTGTGCGCACGCAGCAGCATTGGTGAGGGAGGCGCAGAGACAGAGAGAGCGAGAGAGTTATGATAAACGCGCATGCGTCGCCAGGTTCTGCTTTTTATCCGTAGATTTATCAGATTTAATTTTTTATTATCTATAGCAGGGGTGTCAAAAGTGTGCCCCGGAGGCCATTTGCGGCCCACAGCTAATGTTTTAAAAGCCTACGGCACATTCTAAAAATACTATTAAAATAAACAAAAACACAACAAAAGTGAAATAAAAAAGCTTAAAGGTGAAATGTAATTTAGAAAAAGTTGCAATGTTGACTAATAAAACAAAGCTGTTTTTTTTTTTTTTTCAAACTGTCATTGCTGAAAACATAATATTGAATGAAAATCAATGTTATTATGAATTATTGACTTATCCAAGGTTCCGATTACTTCACATCAAATATTCCACTTTGTAAAATATTTTTGGTGGAAGATTTTGCATATGTTTGCCATTAAAAACATAGTTTTGTTTGACAAAAAAGGGCGGAAAACACAATAAACAAAAAAACAACATAAAAAAAACTAAAACATTTTGAAATGAGGGATAGATCTGAAGTTGATGTAGACTCCAGACATTTAAGCGTTAAATATAAAATGTATGTACCGTATTTTCCGCACTATAAGGCGCACCGGATTATTAGCCGCACCTTCTATGAATTACATATTTCATAATTTTGTCCACCAATAAGCCGCCCCGGACTATAAGCCGCACCTACGCTGCGCTAAAGTGAATGTCAAAAAAACGCTGCGCTAAAGTAAATGTCAAAAAAACAGTCAGATAGTTCAGTCAAACTTTAATAATATATTGAAAACCAGCGTTCTAACAACTCTGTCCCAAAATGTACGCAAATGTGCAATCACAAACATAGTAAAATTCAAAATGGTGTAGAGCAAAAGCAACATAATGTTGCTCGAACGTTAATGTCACAACACACAAAATAAACATAGCGCTCACCTTCTGAAGTTATTCTTCATTCGTAAATCCTTCGAATTCTTCGTCTTCGGTGTCCGAATTGAAAAGTTGCGCAAGCGTGGGATCCAAAAATGGCCGGCTCCGTCTCGTCGAAGTCATCGGATTCAGTGTCGCTGTTGTTGTGCAGCAGTTCTGTGAATCCTGCCTTCCGGAAAGCTCGGACCACAGTTGTGACCGAAATATCTGCCCAGGCATTTACGATCCACTGGCAAATGTTGGTGTATGTCGTCCGGCGCTGTCTGCCCGTCTTAGTGAAGGTGTGTTCGCCTTCGGAGCTGTGTGAAAAAAGCCACCCGGCCTCTTCGCGTAAACTTCCCTTAACCACTCGCTCATCTTTTCTTCATCCATCCATCCCTTCGAGTTAGCTTTTATGATGACGCCGGCTGGAAAGGTCTCTTTTGGCAAGGTCTTCCTTTTGAATACCACCATGGGTGGAAGTTAGCATGGCAAGCTAGAACCACAGTGAAGGATGACTTCTCATTCCCTGTGGTGCGAATATTCACCGTACGTGCTCCCGTTCCACAGTGCGGTTCACAGGAATATCAGTTGCTGTGAAATACGGTAGTAATCCGTGTGCGGATGGAGAGATTGCGTCTTTTTATGAACCGGATCCTTGTCGCTTTGTAGGAGCCATTTTGTGGTCTTTACAGATGTAAACAGGAAATGAAACGTACGGTGATATCCGCGCGTTTTTTCTTCTTCTTCCGGGGGCGGGTAGAAGAAGAAGCGCTTCCTGTTCTATGGGGGCGGGTGCTTTCCTTGGCGGTTGCTTGCGTAGAAGAAGAAGCGCTTCCTGTTCTACCGGGAAAAAAGATGGCGGCTGTTTACCGAAGTTGCGAGATCGAAACTTTATGAAAATGAATCGTAATAAAGCGCACCGGGTTATAAGGCGCACTGTCAGCTTTTGAGAAAAATTGTGGTTTTTAGGTGCGCCTTATAGTGCGGAAAATACGGTATGCCCTGGCACACCATTATCATCATTTCATGACCCAAGCAAAACACTTTTTACACTTTTATACTGAAATAAATACACCTACAACTTATTAAATAAAAACATAGAAAAAACTACCAGCAGCGGTAAAGTTCAGATCCATGAAGGAAAGAAAAAAGTGAATGAATGTTTATAACTGAACACATTTACATATGTATACACATTTGTTTTCTTTTTTTTATTATTTTTTTGAATGAATTAAGTAACGTTTATGACAACCTTTTTCCAAAACACAATATAGAATGTGAGATATAACAGGATAATGCATACGTTTATCATTTTTTTTCAAAATGCTTACAAAAAAGTGGGACCCCAAAAATTTACTGTGGGACCCCATTTTTATGACTTGCTCCATTTTGAAAGTTCCTAGCGCCAACACTGCTGTCAACAGAGGAGAAAAAATGCTTTATTTAAACAAATATATTATTTATAAAGCAAGTTCGAGTATCATTGGCAAATGTTCACCTAGTCCCGGCCTTGGCACGCATATATGTGTCCTCTTTTTGGGATTTCAGAATATGGTCAGCCTATGCATGAGTGCTGCCGGACCTGGGAAATCTTCTCAAGGGACCGTACTGCAAAAAGAAACTTGGAAAATACTTTAAAGTAGTCAGTGTACAGTTTGCAGTAATGTCAACACACAGCTGTTATTGTCAAAATATCTGGAAACTGAAGTGAACAGCAAAATAAATGTGTTTTGTCTACAGTTGAACATCCATCCATCCATTTTCTTCCGCTTGTACGAGGTCGGGTCGCGGGGGCAGCAGCCTAAGCAGGGAAGCCCAGACTTCCCTCTCCCCAGCCACTTCGTCCAGCTCCTCCCGGGGGATGCCAAGGCGTTCCCAGGCCAGCCGGGAGACGTAGCCTTCCCAATGTGTCCTGGGTCTTCCCCGTGGCCTCCTGCCAGTCGGACGTGCCCTAAACACCTCCTTAGCAGATGCCCAAACCACCTCATCTGGCTCCTCTCGATGTGGAAGAGCAGCGGCTTTACTGTGAGCTCCTCCCGGATGACAGAGCTTCTCACCCTATCTCTAAGAGAGAGACCCACTACCCGGCGGAGGAAACTCATTTCGGCCGCTTGTACCCGTGATCTTGTCCTTTCGGTCATAACCCAAAGTTCATGTACCATAGGTGAGGATGGGAACGTAGATCGACCGGTAAATTGAGAGCTTTGCCTTCCGGCTCAGCTCCTTCGTCACCACAACAGATCGATACAGCGTCCGCATTACTGAAGTCGAACATGGTGGTGATATTGTTATGATCTGGGGATGCAAGAGTGCTGCCGAACCGCAGGAAGTTGGGGTTCGTTAAAGGGGAACTTTTTTAGGAATTTTCGTTCGCAATCATTATGAAACAAACACATGACGAGGGATGGATTTTGTTTAATGCATTCTAATTATTAAATAAACGTAAATAAAAGTCCGCTTACAGCGTAGCCAATGGGAGCTCCTCTATTTCGCCCATAAATTCCAATAAAGGACCATTCAACAGTACTCCATTTACATTTCATGACTTAAATATTAACCAAATTTGTGATATTGTTATTATAAGCGCTAACGCAGACAAACTACAAAACCAGTGAAGTTGGCACGTTGTGTAATTCGTAAATAAAAACAGACTACAATGATTTGCAAATCCTTTTCAACTTATATTCAATTGAATAGACTGCAGAGACAAGATATTTAATGTTTGAACTGAGAAACAAATGCAAATAATCATTAAATTAGAATTCAACGACAGCAACACGTTGCAAAAAAGTTGGCACGGGCATCTTTACCACTGTGTTACATGGCCTTTCCTTTTAACAACACTCAGTAATCGTTTGGGAACTGAGGAGACCAATTTTTTTAGCTTTTCAGGTGACATTATTTCCCATTCTTGCTTGATGTACAGCAGTGGTGCTCATTACGTCGATCGCGAGCTACCGGTCGACCGCGGAGGGTGTGTCAGTCGATCACCAGCCAGGCATTAAAAAAATAGTCCTAAAAATGAGCGATCATAAATCTTCACTATGACGTCACTTTCGTCACTTGATTGACATTCACGGCACCCGAAGGTCTTCTGAGATGACGCTGGCTGCTGCCAGCTCATTAAAATTACCGACTGGAAGGCGAGAAACACTTTATTTCAACAGACTCTGGCGCCGTACCTGTCGTCAAAACTCAAAAGACCGACTGCACAGTTGCACAATAAAAGCTCTGCTTCATCCTGCTAACAAAATAAAAGTCTCAGAAAGCTGGCGTGCACAAGCTAGCAAGCTACGGAGTTTGCCGACAATGTATTTCTTGTAAAGTGTATACAAAAGAGTACGGAAGCTGGACAAATAACATGCCAAAAACCAACCACTTTCATGTGGTATTGGACAGAAAGGAGGACTTTTTTTCTCCTCCATTCGAAAATGCGGACGTTATCATCACCACTGTCTGATTCCAATCAATGCAAAAGTCATCAGAATCAGGTAATACACCAACTTACATTCTTGTCTTCATGAAAGAAAGGAATCTATATGTGTTAAACATGCTTGTATTATCTTTAAACACTTTTAACTTATTAACAATATTAACTATATGTGTTAAACATGCTTGCATTATCTTTAAACACCTTTAACTTGTTAACAATATTAACTATATGTATTAAACATACTTGTATTATCATTAAACATCTTTAATTTATTAACAATATTAACTATATGTATTAAACATTCTTGTATTATCATTAAACACCTTTAATGTATTAACAATATTAACTATGTGTTAAACATGCTTGCATTATCATTAAACACCTTTAATTTATTAACAATATTAACTATATGTGTTAAACATGCTTGCATTATCATTAAACACATTTAACTTGTTAACAAAAACATATATTTCATAAATAAGTAAATATAAATGATATATATGAATGAGGTAGATCCCCACGACTTGATCAATGGAAAAGTAGCTCGCCTGCAGAAAAAGTGTGAGCACCCCTGATGTACAGCTTAAGTTGTTCAACAGTCCGGGGGTCTCCGTTGTGGTATTTTTCATAATGCGCCACACATTTTCAATGGGAGACAGCTCTGGACTACAGGCAGGCCAGTCTAGTACCCGCACTCTTTTACTATGAAGCCACGCTGTTGTAACACTGCATTGTCTTGCTGAAATAAGCAGGGGCGTCCATGATAACGTTGCTTGGATGGCAACATATGTTGCTCCAAAACCTGTATGTACCTTTCAGCATTAATGGTACCTTCACAGATGTGTAAGTTACCTATGTCTTGGGCACTAATACACCCCCATACCATTGCAGATGCTGGCTTTTTGAACTTTGCACCACATCAAGAGGAGTTTTCAAAAATTAAACCAGAAGCTTGTGGATGGCTGCCTTATTGCAGTGAAACTTGCCAAGGGACATGTAAGCAAATGTTAACATTGCTGTATGTATACTTTTGACCCAGCAGATTTGCTCACAGTTTCAGTAGACCCATAATAAATTCATAAAAGAACCAAACTTCATTAATTTTTTTTGCGACAAGCAAGTATGTGCTCCAATCACTCTATCACAAAAAAAGTAAGAGTTGTAGAAATGATTGGAAACTCAAGACAGCCATGACATTATGTTCTTCACAAGTGTATGTACACTTTTGACCACTAGCATCAAGCTAGTGCATTTTTGGAAAAGGGTAGCCTTACATAAGTCATGTTGGAGAGTTTTTTGAGTCGATTTATTTGTTGGGATTAAAAATTGCAACATTACCTAAATATAATTTGGCTGAGTCCGCTCTCATTCCTGCTGGAGTGATCGCCAAGTGCCGAAGTGCAACCCAACCCAGGTACCTTTGGCACCGTTGGAATGTTGGAATTCATGTTTCCCCTCGATGAACCGCAACTTCTCCTGTGCAGAGGAGGACTCGTGAGCATGACAGTACCCCCCACCCCCACGCTCGACCGTAGGCACAGTTTTCGACCTACTCGCTCGTGTGCAAGCTGCACGCTGACTCCTCTAAGACAATAAGTGGCAGATGCTAAATCTACACGGCGTGTCAACGACAACACAGCTTTGCTCGCGTTATCGGTTCCAAATCCAACAAAAAGCAGCTTTTTTCCCCTTCCTGTCCATGTGGACAGAAGAGAAAGATGAGAAAGTGATGGTGCAGGTATCTCTTTTAGCTCCTGACCACAAACTCTATCACTGTCTCTCTCTCCCGAGCAGCACTATTGATCCGAGGAGCCAGTGATGCTTAGGAACATGGCCTTCTTTCCTTCTTTCCTTCTTTCCTTCTTTCCTTTTGCGCACCCACAGCACTAGTATCACTTTGCTTCCTCTGCTTGATCAAACACGTAGCAGCTGATAAGCTTGTTGGCCTTCCGTCCCCATCAGTCCTTCGTCCTCCTCATCTGTCCAGCCACACTTAAAATCAGATATGCACGTTTGGCACAAATTCATGCGCGTGTGCTTATTTTTTTTATTTTATTTCTTTTAAACAAAAACAGGGGGATTATTGTCCGAATAAAACATACCTTTGAATTATTATACATCCAAAATGAAGCATATATTTTGTGGTCTGTCAGTAGACCGATATTCCATGTACAGTATTGAAAAGAAATTCTAAATGAAGCTAATTTATTTTTATTTTTTTTGCAGCATTCTTCATAATAAAAGTAATTACAACATTTGTCAATGAAAGATAATGTCCTTTAAAATAATAATTTCAAGCATTAAAATTAGTGTAAGAAATTATTAATGTGTAATGATTTATTGTTATACAATACATTATTAGTAGTGTTATCAATAATAATATTAATAATAATCATTATCATAATAAAAACAAAAATAGCAATAGAAAATGTAATTAAATTATCCGCACATTTGCTTACTTAATACTAATACGACTACAACCAAGAATACTAATAATGATTTATTTTTATATTACAATGATAATAAAGTTTGATTGTTGAATACACCTCAATGGTAATAATGCTACTATAATAATTATTAATTTTTTTCTACTTATATTACTAAATCTAATAATAATAGTTAACTAATATTATTCATGTATTATTACTTTAAAGGGGCGTCACGGTGGGAGAGGGGTTAGTGCATTTTCCTCACAATACGAAAGTCCTGAGTAGTCTTGGGTTCAATCCCGGGCTCGGGATCTTTCTGTGTGGAGTTTGCATGTTCTCCCCGTGACTGCGTGGGTTCTCCGGCTTCCTCCCACTTCCAAAGACATGCACCTGGGGATAGGTTGATTGGCAACACTAAATTGGCCCTAGTGTGTGAATGTTGTCTGTCTATCTGTGTTGGCCCTGCGATGAGGTGGCGACTTGTCCAGGGTGTACCCCGCCCTCCGCCCGATTGTAGCTGAGATAGGCTCCAGCGCCCCCCGCCACCCCAAAAAGGGAATAAGCGGTAGAAAATGGATGGATGGATTACTTTAAAGTTACTACTACTATTACTGGGGGACGGTGTGGCGCAGTTGGGAGAGTGGATGTGCCAGCAACCTGAGGGTTCCTGGTTCAATCCCCACCTTCTACCATCCTAGTCACGTCCGTTGTGTCCTTGAGCAAGACACTTCACCCTTGCTCCTGATGGGTCCTGGTTAGCACCTTGCATGGCAGCTCCCGCCATCAGTGTGTGAATGTGTGTGTGAAGGGGTGAAAGTGGAAATAGTGTCAAAGCGCTTTGAGTTCCTTAAAAAGGTAGAAAAGCGCTCTATACAAGTATAACCCATTTACCATTACTATTACTACAACTAATAATAATCATTTTAAAATTGATTGTGGAAGACTTGCTCTTCCGGGTTCTTCAGACCACCAATCACGGACATGACAGCTTCATTCATAGTTCTGAACAATGATTTATTTTTCAATAAATGTTCTTTGTGTTCCTTTTCAGTCATTGCGTTACCTGTCGGTCCTCGCTCTCTCTCATGCTCGTGCTCGTACTCGTTCTCCATCATCAACAACCCCTCTCCTTCCCGGCTGCTGCTCTTTAACAGAGCGACTGGTGATTAGATAAACCGGCCCAGGTGTGCCATCTACGCACCTGTTGCTAATCTCGAAGCCGGTCCTGGCACACCCCGCTTCGCTGCAGGTCCGCAGGCCACGCCCCCCCACATTGATAATTATTACTAAATCAATAAATGTATTTATACGTCATAGTATTATCATTTTATGATAATAATAGTAATAAGAATAATTGTGTATATATAGTATATGATCATAATATAGCATATAATAATATGTACAGTACAGGCCAAAAGTTTGGACACACCTTCTCATTTCAATGCGTTTTCTTTATTTTCATGACTGTCTACATTGTAGATTGTCACTGAAGGCATCCACACTATGACACCTGTGAAGGGAAAACCCTTTCAGAGAGAGAATGCCAAGAGTAATCAGAGCAAAGGGTGGCTATTTTGAAGAAACTAGAATATACATTTTTTTTTCAGTTATTTCACCTTTTTTTTGTTAAGTACATAACTCCACATGTGTTCATTCAGAGTTTTGATGCCTTCAGTGACAATCTACAATGTAAATAGTCATGAAAATAAAGAAAAACGCATTGAATGAGAAGGCGTGTCCAAACTTTTGGCCTGTACTATATATATATATATATATATATATATATATATATATATATATATATATATATATATATATATATATATATATATATATATATATATGTATATGTATATATATATATATATAAGATGCATACCTTTATGGTGGTAGTATTCTCTTAATAATATTACTAATAATAGTAAAAATGTTACCGTATGTTTACTTACTACTACTTTTACTAATAATTTACTTTACTTACTTGCCTATACATATTTGTAAAGGTATTATACTATTATGAAAGTAATAATAATGATAATAATGTGAAAATTACCGGCTATTTCATGTATACTACTGTACTACTATGCAATAATTGTTTGTACTAGTATAGTATCATCATCATCATCATCATTATGGTAAAATTCATAACAGCGTTTTAATGTTTCCTGGTTGAATATATATCAAAAACTGTATGATACATGTGATATGATTATTATGATTGTGAAACAACATTTAGCTTTGAGCATGTAGTGACACCCCCCACCCTCCATCCCAATTCTTCCGCCTCCTTCCTTGCCTCTCCCTCCGGTACCTTCTCTCCATCTTCTTCTCTCTTCCTCCACTTCATCCTCCTCTCCTCTGACCCACTTTCTTGTCTGCACCCACTTGTGCTCCATCTCTTCTTCCTCTTCTCTTTTACTTCTCCTCTTTTGCTTGCCGGTCTTAACAGCACGTGCCCGCATCCCTCACTCTACCGTTCCCCATCCTCCTCCTCCTCCTCCTCCTTTTCCTCCATCCCTCCTTCCAGCGCTGGCTTCTCTCTTGCCACAGCACAGCCACTCAGGACAGACATTCATCAGCGTGCTGGGATGATAGATGCTGCTCTGCACAGCTCCGGCAGCCAGTTAGCCTGAGATGATGCCTCATGCATACTGATATCACCTGGCTCGCAACATGGCGTCCAAACTTAAGGCCGCCTTTTTGTGTGTTGAAAACGATGGATGGAGAAAGGTACCGTTATGTGGTCCGGTGGCTGGCTTTTATACCCACGGACATATTTTGTAGCCACTTGCAAGAGTTGTACGACACTAATGAGACCTCAGTTCAGCAAGCATCGAAGAAGTGCTTCATGTTTTGCTTTTTCTTTGGCTTCAGGATCACTGTGACGATATTCAACTTCACTTGTTATCAACGTTAAGCTAGACCAGACCTGCAAAGGAACATTCCATTAAGTGTACTTCATGCATGGACTTTTATTTTGAAGTTGTATGTACAGTTGAGCTACTATTCATTTATTGTTCGCAGCATTGTTTAATAAATAAAAGTAATTAAAAATAAATAAATAACAGGAGGAAAAATGTCAGGCATTAAAATTAATGTAAAAAATCTAAATAATAAATAATGTGAAAATTATACTAATAATGAATTCTTATACAAATAAAAAAATACACTAGAACTACCGTATTTTTCGGAGTATAAGTCGCTTCGGAGTATAAGTCGCACCGGCCGAAAATGCATAATAAAGAAGGGAAAAAACATATAAGTCGTACTTTTTGGGGGAAATTTATTTGATAAAACCCAACACCAAGAATAGACATTTGAAAGGCAATTTAAAATAAACAAAGAATAGTGAACAACATGCTGAATAAGTGTACGTTATATGACGCATAAATAAGCAACTGGTATGTTAACGTAACATATTATGGTAAGAGTCATTCAAATAACTATAACATATAGAACATGCTATACGTTTACCAAACAATCTGTCACTCCTAATCGCTAAATCCCATGAAATCTTATACGTCTAGTCTCTTACGTGAATGAGCTAAATAATATTATTTGATATTTTACGGTAATGTGTTAATAATTTCACACATAAGTCGCTGCTGAGTATAAGTCGCACCCCCGGCCAAACTATGAAAAAAACTGCGACTTATAGTCCGAAAAATACAGTACTAATAAAATAATCCATCCATCCATTTTCTACCGCTTGTTCCTTTCAGGGTCACGGGGGGTGCTGGAGCCTATCTCAGCTGCATTCGGGCGGAAGTAATGATAAATAAAATGAATAATAATAATAGTAACTAGAAAACTCCCGCGGAAATTTTGATGGGCCTCCTATCTGTGCCCTGAACCTTTGGCCGGGGGTGGCCGGGGGTCACCGGAAGCCGCCGATACTTTCAAGATGGTGCCGGGTGTCTGAATCTGTGAGTTTTAGGTGTAACTGTACAAAATGAGCCACAGAGCTAGCCTAAAACAGTAGCATTTTTACATAAAAATGCTAACACTTAGCATGTGTGCTAACGATAGCATGTTAACATATAGCATGTGTCACATACCAAGTTATTTGACTGTAAGGTGTATGATTGATTGATTGAAACTTGTATTAGTAGATCGCACAGTACAGTACATATTCCGTACAATTGACCACTAAATGGTAACACCCGAGTACGTTTTTCAACTTGTTTAAGTCGGGGTCAACTTAAATAAATTCATGGTATAAATATATACTATCATCATAATACAGTCATCACACAACATAATCATCAGAGTATATACATTGAATTATTTACATTATTTACAATCCGGGGTGTGGGATGTGGAGGGGTGGAGTTAAGTTTGGTTGATATCAACACTCCAGTCATCAACAATTGCATCATCAGAGAAATGGACATTGGAACAGTGTAGGACTGACTTGGTAGGATATGTACAGCAAGTAGTGGACATGGAGAGAGAGATCAGAAAGCATAAGAATAAGTATCAACATTTGATTATTTACAATCCGGGGAGGTAGGATGTGGAAGGGAGGGTGTTAGTTTAGGGTTGAAGTTGCCTAGAGGCGTTCTTTTAGTGCGGTTTTGAAGGAGGATAGAGATGCCCTTTCTTTTACACCTGTTGGGAGTGCATTCCATATTGATGTGGCATAGAAAGAGAATGAGTTAAGACCTTTGTTGGATCGGAATCTGGGTTTAACAGTGGAATTAGAGAAAAAAAAGTGTGACATTAGCTGAATGAAGTTAGCATGTAAATGTTAGCATGCTAACAGGTAACATGTTTCACATACCAAGTTATATGACTGTAAGGTGTATGGCTGCAGAATTATGGTAAAAAGTGTAACATTTGCAAAAAAAAAGTTAGCACGTTAATATAAGCGTGCTTGCATGCTAACAGTTAAAAAGTGTCACATATCAAGTTATATGACTCTAGGGTAAAATGGTTGCAAAATTAGCTCAAATAGCTAGCACATTAATGTTAGCATGCTAACATAAACATGCTAACAGTTAGCATGTTTCACGTACCAAGTTATATGATTATAAGGTGTATGGCTGCGGAATTATAGAAAAGAGTGTAAAATTAGCAAAAAAAAGTTAGCACTTTATTGTTAGCTAACAGTTAACAAGTGTCACATACCAAATTATATGACTGTAAGGTGTATGGCGTAAAATACGTAGTCAGCTAAAAAGTTAGCCTGTTAATGTAAGTATGCTAGTATGCTAACATTAGCATGTTAGCAGTTAACAAGTGTCACATACCAAATTATATGACTCTAGGGTAAAATGGTTGCAAAATTAGCTCAAATATCTAGCACATTAATGTTAGCATGCAAACATAAACATGCTAACAGTTAGCATGTTTCACGTACCAAGTTATATGATTATAAGGTGTATGGCTGCGGAATTACAGAAAAGAGTGTAAAATTATCCAAAAAAAGTTAGCACTTTAATGTTAGCGTGCTAGCATGCTAACGTTAGCATGCTAACAGTTAACAAGTGTCACATACCAAGTTATATGACTGTAAAGTGTATGGCTGTCTAATTATAGAAAAATACGTAAAGTCAGCTAAAAAGTTAGCCTGTTAATATAAGTATGCTAGTATGCTAACATTAGCATGCAAGCAGTTAACAAGTGTCACATACCAAATTATATGACTCTAGGGCGGTATAACATATGTTGGGGTTCGTTGGCCGGTTGGTCTCGTATTAGACGTAAGAGAATCGTGCGGAACTATAAAAAGAAGAATAATAAACTGTTAAGTATGAGGAATAATAATATTGGCGCTTGCATTGTAGCAGGCCCATTATTACAAAAATAATAGTATTAAATTGCCTGTGCAATATATTTACTTACTACTGCAACTACAAATACGAATAATAATGATTTATTTTTGTGTGAATTAATACATAAACCAGTACTATTATCCTTTATTGATAATAATAATCAATAAAAAATGTAATTACAATAATAATAGTATTAACTTGCTTGTACTTTTATTTCAACTACTAAAAATAATATGAATAATTACAATAATGTATTTTATTATAAACCAATACATAAACCAGTAGTAATATTATCCTTAATAGTAATAATAAATAAAAAATAGGAACACCTACTATTAATATGAATGACAATAATAATAATAATAATATATTTTAATATGAATTATTCCATAAAACAGTAGTAGTTTTACCCTTAATAATAAAACAAATCGTACTAATAATAAATACAAATAACAATAAATGAAAATACAAACAACAGTAATTACAAAAATAATAGTATTAATTTGTTTGTGTATTTACTTACTAACTACAACAACTAATAATAATAATTTTAATAATTATATTTATTTTAATATGAATCAATACATCAACTTGTAGTAATAATATCCTTGTTAATAATAATAATAATAATAATGATAATAATAATAATAGTATTAATAATATAACAATAATAATAATATTCATGACAATGATAATGATGTACGTACGACACTTAAATAAATAAATCATTCAGAAATGTGAATTTGTACGTGTGTACATTGTTACCAAAATCTTACTTGTCGACAGTTGAGTTTGTTCGCTTTCTTTGTCGTGTGAACAATTGCGCTATTCTTGGGCTCCATGATGACTTAAATTCCGATAATAGTTAGTTCATTAGTTAGCTAACTAGTCATACTAAAATATGATGCGTTTTGTTCGTTTGTTAGTATGCTGATGTCGAAGTCATGGAAAATTGCGTGAGTCAGACAGGACTCTAAAATTTGCCTCGTGCGTTAGGTAGTGTGACATTTCATTGGGTCTCAAAACAAATTCCTTAAACAAGAGTGTAAAAAAACCCAGGAAATGCCTTATTTGGTCATCTATTTGCACAACATAGTGGGCTACTTTCTGCTTCACCTCAAACGATGCACCATGTTTGAGCTCCACCATCCGTATTTTGGGACAGTGGAGAACGGATCCATAATGCCTTTAATTCCAAGAAAATAAGAGAATTTAATAAAAAATAAAATAAAATAAAAAAAAAAGTATTTTTATGGGTTATTAGGCATATTGAAAATGTATGGAAAATTTTGTGGGATGGGCAATACCATTTGCATTCTGCGTTGAGGGGTGTCGCTAGCTGACAAATAATCCAACAAACAGAAATCCAAACAATGCCCGATAAACCTCAAATGTTGTACAGTTTTTACCGATTGTAATCCTAAAGGCTTATTTTAAACCCTCACACCATGATTGGTGAGTTTGTATTATATGTTATTATCTTCCTCCTCTTCTTATTGCACCCTACTTGTCAGAAGACGCTTGTCGTCACACATGAGCGAAAATAAAGCTCACACACACACGCACACACGCACACACACACACACACACACACACACACACACACACACACACACACACACACACACACACACGCATGCAAACACACACGTAGTCAGCTGTGCCCTTCCCACTGCTAGTAGCACGAAAACAGAACACACTGCCTGTCCCTCGCCTTGCACACACACGCACACAGGCAGCTCCCATCTCTACACACTCTTAAAGAGACAGAACGCGCTCTTCCAGCAACCTACTCGCACACTAAAGCTCCTAAAGCGGTGACTAGAACATATTCTACGACACTTTGCTTGTCCCGTCACTGCTGCTCTGCTTTGTCATTGCAATTTCCCTGACGTTGTGTCTTATTTTGAGTCTTTCTCGTCGTTTCTATTGTGCAAGGTGGCGGTGGTCGTTACTTGTGTGTGTGAGAGAGGAAGGGTCGCATTGATTAAATGACACGTCTTTATTTAATCAAATTCAATCGTCTGTCTGGGCAAACGGGCCGAGCATGTGTGGATTTTTGGACTTAAAATCCTTTCATTTTCTCAAAATTCGAACAGTGCGCCTTATAACCCGGTGCGCCTAATGTACGTATTAATTCTGGTTGTGCTTACCGACCTCAAAGCGATTTTTATTTTGTGCAACGTGTAATGATAAGTGTGACCAGTAGATGGCAGTGCACACATAAGAGATATGTGTGCACTGCAACTTGACATCTGTTCAATAAACATGCTCAGTGGCCATGTGGTTAGAGTGTTCGCCCTAAGATCGGTAGGTCATGAGCAGTGACGTGCGGTGAGGTTGATGGCTGGTGAGGCACTGACTTCATCACAGTCAGATTTACAAACATATGAACCCTAAAGAGTATCTTATTCACCATTTGATTGGCAGCAGTTAACGGGTTATGTTTAAAAGCTCATACCAGCATTTTTCCCTGCTTGGCACTCAGCATCAAGGGTTGGAATTGGGGGTTAAATCACCAAAAATTATTCCCGGGCGCGGCGCCGCTGCTGCCCACTGCTCCCCTCACCTCCCAGGGGGTGATCAAGGGATGGGTCAAATGCAGAGGACAAATTTCATTACACCTAGTGTGTGTGTGACAATCATTGCTACTTTAACTTAACTTTAACTTTACACATACAAACTGTAGCACACAAAAAAGCACATTTAATAAAAAAAACATTATTATGGTCTTACCTTTACTTATAAATAAAGTCCATTCGCCGCTGTTGTGCTGGATTAATGAACCCCCTGACGGGAGTGTTATATCAACTAAAGCCCTCACTTAAACTTTCCACGTGCAAGATTGAATCTATTTAAAAAAGTGTAACCGAGGGTTTATAAATGTTGCCTATACTGTATGAAACTACAAAATAACAAACACGGAGGCTCCAGTTTACACGAGGACCACTTTATTTACCTTCTTTCAAAAACCTCCGCTCCACTACAACATGTCATCACTTCCGCTCTTGGCGCCTTCAAAATAAGAGCTCAAGGCATATACTGTATAACAGCGCATAACAGGAACTTAACATCACAAATAGGAAAGCCCATAAAAATAGGTTACAAAAGTTATTTAATAAGAAGCCAAAAAGTGCAAAAACAATAATGTTCGTGTTGGAGGAGTTGTGAATTAGGTACACCTGCAGTCTGCAGGTGTACCTAATGTTGTGGCCCTGCAGTCATTCACAATTCCTCCAACACGAACATTATTGTTTTTGCACTTTTTGGCTTCTTATGAAATAACTTTTTTAAATAGATTCAATCTTGCACGTGGAAAATTTAAGTGTGGGCTTTAGTTGATATAACAATTCTACGGCGGGGGTGCAGGAGGTGGGGCTACTGGAGCCTCAGCCAGTGCGTCTTTTGCAGCCGTTTTATGATCGCTCAGCACAAGAAATACGTTACACACATACAGTTGTTGACAAAATACACTGTACATTATATACCTCAGCTAACTAAACTATGGAAATGTATAATATAATTCATATAGCAATACAGTCTCACTGCACAGCAGGCCAGCAGTTAGCCGAGTCCGTCCATGTTGAGGCACTGAGTGACGTGCCTCAACTGGCTGCTGTTCACCGCACCGTCTCTTCTCAGTATTTGAACGGCAAATGTGAAAATTCAGCGATTTTGAATAAAAATCATCCAAAACTGGTGAAGTTAAATGGAAAATAACTTTATAGTATAATCACTGCATACATATAACAATTTAATTAATTTTTATTTCTTTTTACATTTTTTTTCTTTCCATGATGGCAGGTGAGGCGGGGCCTCACCTGCCTCTAGTGACTGCACGTCACTGGTCGTGAGTCATACCAAAGACTAAAAAAATGGGACCCATTACCTCCCTCGGCATCAAGGGTTGGAATTGGCAGTTAAATCACCAAAATGATTCCCGAGCGCGGCCACCGCTGCCGATCACTGCTCCCCTCACTTCCCAGGGGGTGGAACAAGGGGACGGGTCAAATGCAGAGGGTAATTTCACCACACCCTTTTCTGCTGCAGCCTTCATCCGCCATCGCAGCCGTTGTGGTAGTTCTTAAATCTACCGTCTTCCGCCTGCTCCGCCGTTGAGGTCTTCACCGTATCCCTGGCTAGGGGGCAGTCAGGTACTAGGCCTTTGCCAAGGGCCACCTGGGGTAACAGTAGTAAAGGGGTTAACCTCCTAGTGCCCCAAAACCCCATAGAGGAGCCTCCACTGCCGGATGCACTTTAACGTCATACCCAGGACAGACTATGTTGGTATATACATATATCAAATATGTATTTACACAAAACCACACATAAAAAAAGGGGAGAGAAAAAAAATAATACAATTAAAAACCTATACTTTAAGTATTAAACCTGTGATCTTAAGATATCCCATTAGAGCAGGGGTGTCAAACTCATTTTTGGTGGGGGGACACATGGAGAAAAATCTACTCCCAAGTGGGCCGGACTGGTAAAATCACGGCACGATAACTTAAAAATAAAGACAACTTCAGATTGTTTTCTTTGTTTAAAAATAGAACTAGCACATTCTGAGAATGTACAAATCATAATGTTTTTTTTTTGTTTTTTTTTACACTTACATGTTGCGGTTAATAATATTCTATCTTTATTTGTCGTTATTTATACTTTCTGGATAAATGATGTGATAATGTTCATCAGTCAACTCATTGGTGTTAATTTTCAATCTATCAAGATAAGAAAAATAATATCAAAATCCAATTACAGGATGTTATTTATGTAGTTTGCTCATTTTCCTCGACGGGTCCACTAACATCATGTGGTTTATTTTTTATTTTTTACATATGTAGCATCATCTAAAAAGATACAAAGAATTGCTATTCCGACATCTAGTGGACACATTTAGAACAGCAGTTTCTTTCATTCAAAAACCTCGGCTCATTTTTATACGTAGCAAACTCATCCCGCGGGCCGGATAAAACCTGTTCCGTACGTTTGACACCCCTGCATTAGAGCCTTGCTACACTCTTTATTGTTTTCTGACTGCCTACAGTTTACTGTGGTGCTTTTATTGTGAAGGTCTGACTCTCCGGGGGACAGGATGTATACTGAGCAGATGAGAGGAGGGCAAAAATAGATCAATTGACAGGTTAGGTATGGTCTAATCCAGCGTTTTTCAACCTTTTTTTCAGCCAAGGCACATTTTTTTCATTGAAAAAATGCGGAGGCACGCCACCAGCAGAAAACAAAAATTAAACTCAGCAGCCGATATTGACAGTAAAAAGTTGTTCTCGTAATTGTTAGAAATGAGCTTTTGTCTCAAAGTAGGTGTACTGTCACAACCTGTCACATCACACCCTGACTTATTTTGAGTTTTTTGGTGTTTTCCTGTGTGTAGTGTTTTAGTTCTTGTCTTGTGCTCCTATTTTAGTGGCTTTTCCTGTTTTGTTGGTATTTCCCTGTAGCAGTTTCATGTCTTCCTTTGAGCGCTATTCCCCGCACCTGCTTTGTTTTTAGCAATCTCGACTATTTAAATTGTTGCTATCCTTCTTTGTGGGGACATTGTTGATTGTCATGTCATGCTTGGATGCACTTTGTGGACACCGTCTGCTCCACATGCTGTAATGTAAGTCTTTGCTGTCGTCCAGCATTCTGTTTTTGTTTACTTTGCTGCCAGTTCAGTTGTAGTTTCGTTCTGCATAGCCATCCCTAAGCTTCAATACCTTTTCTTAGGGGCACTCACCTTTTGTTTATTTTTGGTTTAAGAGTTCGATACCTTTTTACCTGCACCCTGCCTTCCGCTGTCGTCTGCATATTGTGATCACGACAAACCATGTTCTCGACATCTACAAAGCAATTAGCTACCTGCTGCCACCTACTGATATGGAAGAGTATAACATGGTTACTTTGCCGAGCTCCAGACAGTACAGATACTCAACAACGGCACATTATTTGCGAATTATAATTACTGGTTTGCAAGCAAAACATTTTTTTAACCCATCCATCCATCCATCCATTTGCTACTGCTTATTCCCTTCGGGGTCGCGGGGGGCGCTGGAGCCTATCTCAGCTACAATCGGGCGGAAGGCGGGGTACACCCTGGACAAGTCGCCACCTCATCGCAGGGCGATGAGGTGGCGACTAATAGTTTTTTTTAACCCTATTAGGTGAAATTACATAATCTCCCACGGCACACCAGAATGTATTTCACGGCCATGCTTGAAAAACACTAGCCTACAGTTTACTGTGGTGCTTTTATTGTGAAGGTCTGACTCTGCGGGGGACAGGATGTATACTGAGCAGATGAGAGGAGGGCAAAAATAGATGAATTGACAGGTTAGCTGTGGTCTGGTCTTGACCAAATGAACCGTACTAGAACAGTAAACGCACTAAAGTTTGTTTTAAGCGAACCAAAAAATACAAGTGTGAATACATTTAAAAAAATAAAAGTTATTTCCTTGCAGTAAAACATGAATCATAAGCCCACCAGGCCTGTATTTACCAACCGATTTGAACTTGAAGCAATGTGTTGCTGTCATTAAATTCTAAGTCAATGATTATTGGCAAAAAAAAAAGTTTTTTCTCAGTTCAAACAATAAATATCTTGTCTTTGCAGTCTATTCAATTGAATATAAGTTGAAAAGGATTTGCAAATCATTGCATTCTGTTTCTATTAACAAATTACACAACGTGCCAACTTCACTGGTTTTAGGTTTTGTAAACCTTAAATTTAAATGTGAGCACTAAATATTAAATCCAGACATGAATGTTAAATCGAAATATAGTTGTAAAATCCAAATCCTAAATCTAAATGTGATTAACTCGCTGGAATATAAAGACAATATAACATACATCCATAAACGTGGATGCATATTCAAAAGTGCAATATATTAATCCGTACAGTAATCTATTTATTCATATCTGCACCTTATTGATATTTTATCCTGCACTACCATGAGCTAATGCAATGGAATTTTGTTCTTATCTGTACTGTAAAGTTCAAATTTGAATGACAATAAAAAGGAAGTCTAAGTCTAAATCCTTTTCCTTTTTTTTTTTCTTTTTTTTTTATTGAGACAAAGATTATTTATGTACCGTATTTTCCGTACTATAAGGCGCACCTAAAAACCTCCAATTTCCTCAAAAGCTGACAGTGGGCCTTATAATCCGGTGCGCTTTATATATGGACCAATATTGAGCCACAACAGGTCTCGCAACTACGGTAACTACGCCAACTTCATTTTCCCCCTTCTACGGCTGCTTACCGTAGAAGAAGAATTTCTTCTTCTACGGGGGAAAATGAAGTCGGCGGCTGCTCACCGTAGTCGCGAGACCTAAACTTTATGTAAAGACCCAAAAATGACTCGTATTAAAAGACACGCTTACGACGCAGAGTTTAAACTCAAGGCGATCAGTCACGCAGTAGAACACGGGAATAGAGCAGCAGCGAGAGAATTTAACATTCACGAATCAATCAAAGGTGCGGAAGTGGAGGAAGCAACATGATGACCTGCGCCAAGTAAAGAAGACTAAACAGAGTTTCCGAGGGAACAAAGCGAGATGGCTACAGTTGGAGGACAAACTGGAACAGTGGGTTGTTGAACAGAGAGCAGCAAGTAGAAGTGTCAGTACAATCACTATTTGTTTTGTTGACATTCCCTTTAGCGCAGCTCCATCTAGTGATGGGTTGATGAGGCGTCATGAAGCGTTTCGACACATTGCAAAACTGTATTGATACTGTGTCGATACTGTGTTACTAAATACTGACATCTGCTGGACATTAAAAATCCCTACAGGCAATTTATGGACCGACTCAACTGACACTGATTTTATGACCTAGTACAGGGGTCGGCAACCCCAAATGTTGAAAGAGCCAAAAATTGGACCAAAAATACAAAAACAAATCTGTCTGGAGCCGCAAAAAATTAAAAGCCATATTACATACAGATAGTGTGTCATGAGATATAAATTGAATTAATATGACTTAAAGGAAACCAAATGAGCTCAAATATACCTACAAATGAGGCATAATGATGCAGTATGTACATATAGCTAGCCTAAATAGCATGTTAGCATCGATTAGCTCGCAGTCATGCAGTGACCAAATATGTCTGATTAGCACTCCACACAAGTCAATAACATCAACAAAACTCACCTTTGTGGATTCATGCACAACGTTAAAAGTTTGGTGGACAACATGAGACAGAAAAAGAAGTGGCATAAAACACGTCCTAGAAAGTCGGAGAAAGTTATACATGTAAACAAACTAAGGTGAGTTCAAGGACTGCCAAAATTAGTAGGACAAAAGGGCGCTCGCCAAATAGTCGAATCAGTGAAGCATGTTTAATATAAACAGTGTGCTTTATAACAATTAGGGAGGTTTGTGTCATGTTTGTTCTCCTACAGAAACCATATTAAAACAAAAAATATATTTTTTTCCCTTCAACTTTTTCCATTTTTCATACATTTTTGAAAAAGCTCCAGAGAGCCACTAGGGCGGCGCTAAAGAGCCGCCTGCGGCTCTAGAGCCGCGGGTTGCCGACCCCTGACCTAGTATATACAATAATATAAACCAAGTCATTGTATTTCATTTAGGATTATTTCATATCTTCATTTAAATAAAAATATATTTTTATCTTTTTTAGATACAGTCAATAAATAATGTGAACATGTATTATAACATGGAAATCTAAGAGAACATGTTGTGAATGAGGATGCTTGTGGACTGGGAATTTTTATTTCATTTTTTTTTTACACATTTTTATTTTAAAAAAAACAGTTTTTCCAACATATTAAATTTTAGACGATTTCTCTTCTTAGTTATTATTTCTCCGGCTGTAGAAAAGACCCGCTCACAGGGCACAGAGGAGGCGGGAGCATACTTGCCAGACTCCCGAAATTCAGCGCCTCTCCCGAAAACCTCCCGGGACAAATTTTCTCCCGAAAATCTCCCGAAATTCAGGCGGACCTGAGTGACGTGTCGACAGCCTGTTTTCACGTCCGCTTTCCCACAATATAAACAGCGTGCCTGCCCAATGACGTTATAACTGTAGAATGATCGAGGGCGAGTTCTTGGTTTCTTATGTGGGTTTATTGTTAGGTAGTTTCATTAACGTCCTCCCAGCGCGGTAACAACACACAACAACAGCAGTCACGTTTTTGTCTACCGTAAAGCAGTTCGTCTGCCGTAAACAGCAATGTTGTGACACTCTTAAACAGGACAATACTGCCATCTACTGTACATGCATATGTGACAATAACATCTAGGGCTTTTAGAGAGTGCAGTGCACAACTGCGCACACAACAAGGAGACGAAGCAGAATGCATCATCAGAGAGGGTGTTCAGCATGGTTAGAAAAATAGGGATAGAGAATAGAGCAAGGATGGACAATTCAACCCTTAACTCAACAATGAGTAGATGAGTGTTATGTGTGTGTATATGTGTAAATAAATGAACACTGAAATTCAAGTATTTCTCTTATTTATATATATATATATATATATATATATATATATATATATATATATATATACAGATATATATATATATATATATATATATATATATATATATATATATATATATATATATATATATATATATATAATAAAATAAATATATATATATATATATAGCTAGAATTCACTGAAAGTCAAGTATTTCTTATATATGTATATGAAATACTTGACTTGGTGAATTCTGTCTGTAAATATACTCCTCCCCTCTTAACCACGCACCCGCCCCACCTCCGACCACGCCCCCCCCACCTCCCGAAATCGGAGGTCTCAAGGTTGGCAAGTATGGGCGGGAGTGCGACACAGTTCGCGTATCGGTCACGTGACCAAAACAGCTCATGATCGGTCACGTGACTTTCTAAAAGTGGTACGCGCACCGACACAGGGTTTTGCTCTATGAGCTCGACGCATGCGCCGATGCATCGGTGTTGCCGGACCCATCACTATCTCCATCTAATGGATGCATAACGTAACCCCAGCCTCTACTGTAGCGTCAATGCTATGCGCCTTATAATGTGGTGCGCCTTATATATGAAAAAAGTTTTAAAATAGGCCATTCATTGAAGGTGCGCCTTATAATCCGGTGCGCCTTATAGTGCGGAAAATACGGTATTTAATAGGGGTGTGGGAAAAAATCGATTCGAATTCGAATCGCGATTCTCACGTTGTGCGATTCAGAATCGATTCTCATTTTTTAAAAATTGTTTTTTTAAAATGTATTAATTTTTAATTTTTATTTATTTATTTTTAATTAATCAACCCAACAAAACAATACACAGCAATACCATAACAATGCAATCCAATTTCCAAAACCAAACCCGACCCAGCAACACTCAGAACTGCAATAAACAGAGCAATTGAGAGGAGACACAAACACGACACAGAACAAACCAAAAGCAGTGAAACAAAAATGAATATTATCAACAACAGTATCAATATTAGTTACAATTTCAACATAGCAGTGATTAAAAATCCCTCATTGACATTATCATTAGACATTTATAAAAAGATAAATTAAAGAACAATACTGTCACAGTGGCTTACACTTGCATCACATCTCATAAGCTTAACAACACACATATTTTCGCAAAGATAAAATAAGTCATATTTTTGGTTCATTTAATAGTTAAAACAAATGTACATTATTGCAATCAGTTGATAAAACATTGTCCTTTACAATTATAAAAGCTTTTTACAAAAATCTACTACTCTGCTTGCATGTCAGCAGACTGGGGTAGATCCTGCTGAAATCCTATGTATTGAATGAATAGAGAATCGTTTTGAATCGGTAAAAAAAATCGTTTTTGAATCGAGAATCGTGTTGAATTGAAAAAAAAAAAAAAAAATCGATTTTGAATCGAATCGTGACCCCAAGAATCGATATTGAATCGAATCGTGGGACACCCAAATATTCACAGCCCTAGTATTTAATATTTGTTTGCTTACTATGGTACATTATTTATTTGTTCACTGTTCTGTTACAGAGAACAAGGAAATGGGATAAAATTGCTATGGTATGAAAAGGGGTAGGATTAAATAAGCTCAGCTTCTTCCTACTCCTTTTCGGACGTGCTGTCATGAAACAACTGGAATCGTGTGATGCATTACATTGCATCGTATGCACGTTGGAACTAAACCAGTGGTTCTTAACCATGTTGGGGGTTCCGAACCCCACCAGTTTCTTATGCGCATTCACCGAACCCTTCTTTAGTGAAAAATAAAATGTTGTTTTTTTTCAAATTCAAGACAAAGTTATATGTTTTTGGTAACACTTTAGTATGGGGAACATATTCTACGTAACAAAGACTTAATTTAGAGTTTTTTGGACACTAGGGGAACATATTCTAAGTAACAAAGACTTAATTTAGAGTTATTTGGTTAGGGTTAGAGGGTTAGGGCCAGGGTTAGAGGGTTAGGGTTATAATAAGGCCATGCCGAATAAGGCATTAATAAGTACTTAATAATGACGAGTTAAAGGTCTACTGAAATGCGATTTTCTTATTTTAACGGGGATAGCAGGTCCAGTCTATGTGTCATACTTGATCATTTCGCGATATTGCCATATTTTTGCTGAAAGGATTTAGTAGAGAACATCAACGATAAAGTTTGAAACTTTTGGTCGCTGATAAAAAAGCCTTGCCTGTACCGGAAGTAGCAGACGAGTAGCGTGACGTCACAGGTTGTGGAGCTCCTCACATCTGCACATTGTTTACAATCATGGCCACCAGCAGCGAGAGCGATTCGGACCGAGAAAGCGACGATTTCCCCATTAATTTGAGCAAGGATGAAAGATTTGTGGATGAGGAAAGTGAGAGTGAAGGACTAGAGGGCAGTGGGAGCCATTCAGATAGGGAAGATGCTGTGAGAGGCGGGTGGGACCTGATATTCAGCTGGGAATGACTAAAACAGTAAATAAACACAAGACATATATATACTCTATTAGCCACAACACAACCAGGCTTATATTTAATATGCCACTAATTAATCCCGCATAACAAACACCTCCCCCCTCCCGTCCATATAACCCGCCAATACAACTCAAACACCTGCACAACACACTCAATCCCACAGCCCAAAGTACCGTTCACCTCCCCAAAGTTCATACAGCACATATATTTCCCCAAATTCCCCAAAGTTACGTACGTGACATGCACATAGCGGCACGCACGTACGGGCAAGCGATCAAATGTTTGGAAGCCGCAGCTGCATGCGTACTCACGGTACCGCGTCTGCGCATCCAACTCAAAGTCCTCCTGGTAAGAGTCTCTGTTGTCCCAGTTCTCCACAGGCCAATGGTAACGCTTGACTGTCATCTTCCGGGAATGTAAACAATGAAACACAGGCTGTGTTTGTGTTGCTGCAGTCGGCCGCAATACACCGCTTCCCACCTACAGCTTTCTTCTTTGCTGTCTCCATTGTTCATTGAACAAATTGCAAAAGATTCACCAACACAGATGTCCAGAATACTGTGGAATTTTGCGATGAAAACAGACGACTTAATAGCTGGCCACCATGCTGTCCCAAAATGTCCTCTACAATCAGTGACGTCACGCGCTGACGTCATCATACCGAGACGTTTTCAGCAGGATATGTCGCGCGAAATTTAAAATTGCACTTTAGTAAGCTAACCCGGCCGTATTGGCATGTGTTGCAATGTTAAGATTTCATCATTGATATATAAACTATCAGACTGCGTGGTCGGTAGTAGTGAGTTTCAGTAGGCGTTTAAGAGCCTATATGTTACTAATTTGCATGTTAATAAGAAACTAATTAATGGTGAATATGTTCCCCATACTAAAGTGTTACCATGTTTTTTTTACAGGTGCACAAAATGAACCGTGCATGAACATCACCTTGTTCAAAGAACAAAACCAACACAGTGCATAAACTCACAACAAATTACACACCTGCAAATCAGTCTGACTTCTGCTCTTGTCATACCCGTAAAACGCCGATAGGGAGAAGTTTTTATTTACACGATGAGTCGGGTGTGTTTTGACCTCCGCCGAACCCCTGAGGCCGAATCACCGAACCCCTAGGGTTCGATCGAACCCAGGTTAAAGGGGAACATTATCACCAGACCTATGTAAGCGTCAATATATACCTTGATGTTGCAGAAAAAAGACCATATATTTTTTTAACCGATTTCCGAACTCTAAATGGGTGAATTTTGGCGAATTAAACGCCTTTCTAATATTCGCTCTCGGAGCGATGACGTCACATCGGAAAGCAATCCGCCATTTTCTCAAACACCGAGTCAAATCAGCTCTGTTATTTTCCGTTTTTTTCGACTGTTTTCCGTACCTTGGAGACATCATGCCTCGTCGGTGTGTTGTCGGAGGGTGTAACAACACGAACAGGGACTGTTTCAAGTTGCACCAGTGGCCCAAAGATGCGAAAGTGGCAAGAAATGGGACGTTTGTTCCGCACACTTTACCGACGAAAGCTATGCTACGACAGAGATGGCAAGAATGTGTGGATATCCTGCGACACTCAAAGCAGATGCATTTCCAACGATAAAGTCAAAGAAATCTGCCGCCAGACCCCCATTGAATCTGCCGTAGTGTGTGAGCAATTCAGGGACAAAGGACCTCGGTAGCACGGCAAGCAATGGCGACAGTTTGTTCCCGCAGACGAGCGAGCTAAACCCCCTGGATGTCTTGGCTCACACCGTCAAGAGAAGAATATTGACCCTAGCTTCCCTGGCCTGCTGACATGAGGGTATGTCTACAGAATATATTAATTAATGAAAACTGGGCTGTCTGCACTCTCAAAGTACATGTTGTTGCCAAATGTATTTCATATGCTGTAAACCTAGTTCATAGTTGTTAGTTTCCTTTAATGCCAAACAAACACATACCAATCGTTGGTTAGAAGGCGATCGCCGAATTCGTCCTCGCTTTCTCCCGTGTCGCTGGCTGTCGTGTCGTTTTCGTCGGTTTCGCTTGCATACGGTTCAAACCGATATGGCTCAATAGCTTCAGTTTCTTCTTCAATTTCGTTTTCGCTACCTGCCTCCACACTACAACCATCCGTTTCAATACATGCGTAATCTGTTGAATCGCTTCTGTTGAGTCTGAATCCGAGCTAATGTCGCTATAGCTTGCTGTTCTTTCTGCCATGTTTGTTTGTGTTGGCTTCACTATGTGACGTCACAGGAAAATGGACGGGTGTTTATAACGATGGTTAAAGTCAGGCACTTTGAAGCTTTTTTTAGGGATATTGCGTGATGGGTAAAATTTTGAAAAAAACTTCGAAAAATATAATAAGCCACTGCATACTTGCCAACCTTGAGACCTCCGATTTCGGGAGGTGGGGGGGGGGGGGGGGGGCGTGGTCGGGGTGGGGCGGGGCGGGGGCGTGGCTAAGAGGGGAGGAGTATATTTACAGCTAGAATTCACCAAGTCAAGTATTTCATATATATATATATATATATATATATATATATATATATATATATATATATATATATAATAAATATATATGTTATATGTTTCAGTTCCATCACCAGGACCATCAGTGAGTCAGACACAAACTAGTGTCATCATTGAACCAGATTCAAGGGCTGCTGAGTTGCCATCATCAGAACCCAGATCACCCACAACAAAAACCCCACCAGTGATCCGCAGGTACCCAGAAAGGTTTCGAGTACCACCAAAAAAACTGAATCTCTGAAGACAGTATAAAAATCTGTGTTAAAGATGTACAAATACTGTTTGTATAATAAGCATGTTATTGTTTACAAATGAGGGTTAAGAGTTCAGTACTAAAAAAAAAAGAAGAATGTGGCTTAAGTACAGTTTTTTAATTGAGCTGCTGCATTTTTTGGTTGGGTTGTTTATTTCTTTCGAGTAAATTCTACAATTCTAAAAGGGGAGGAATTTAATAGAGCGATCTATGTTTGTCTGTTGCCATCTCCTGGTGAATGTTGGCTATAGCGTACTGGGGTTACTTTTTGGTTGGCCAACGATTTACGTGGTGTTGCGCACCTGACGTCAAATGTGTGAGTCTGTTCTGAAGTCTACAGTAAAGAGACGTACTTCATCACCTCGCCGGTTTATTGCCTCCAACTCAATATATTACAACAACATTGCTCCATGCAGACCCCCCAGGTCCGCATGGAGCTGGAGGGGGCGTGGCCTCCAGGTCCGCCTGAATTTCGGGAGATTTTCGGGAGAAAATTTGTCCCGGGAGGTTTTCGGGAGAGGCGCTGAATTTCGGGAGTCTCCCGGAAAATCCGGGAGGGTTGGCAAGTATGAGCCACTGGGAACTGATTTTGAATGGTTTTAACAATTCTGAAATTGTGATAATGTTCCCCTTTAAGAACCACTGGTTAAAAATCCTCTAAAAATTATTTTTTATTGAGACAAATATTATTTATGTATTTAATATTTGTTTGCTTACTATGGTACATTATTTATTTATTATTTATTTGTTCACTGTTCTGTTACAGAGAACAAGGGAATTGGATACAATTGCTATGGTATGAAAAGGGGTAGGATTAAATAAGCTCAGCTTCTTCCTACTCCTTTTGCGGACGTGCTGTCATGAAATAACTGGAATCGTGTGATGCATTACATTGCATTGTATGCATGTTGGAACTAAACTGAAGTTGTCAGGAAAAGTTAAAAAAAAAAAGAAAAAGAGAGAGACGATGTGCCTTTAAGAAACCCCCTCCTTTGTTTAACAGGGGGGAGCGAGCTGAATCCTGGAACAGCGATTGAAAAAAAAAAAAAAAAAAAGCTCCACCAGCGGACGGTTTCAAGTTCCCCCCTCTGCTGAAACCCTGCCTGATTTGTGGGCAATGTTGGGATGTTAAAAAAAAAGGAAATCGGAGCATAGAGAGAGAGAGAGAGAGGAGGGAGAGAGAGAGAGAGCGAGAGAGAGAGAGAGAGAGGGAGGGAGACAACACTAACTGGGTAGCTATGGAGATAGTAGCTTTTCCTGCTAGCTTTCTTTGACAGGTGCCGAGTGGGATAAAATAAAGTCGCCGAGAAGCCTCCACCATGTACGGCAAGGGCAAAGGAGCCGTGGTCCCTTCCGACAGCCAAGCGAGAGAAAAGTAAGTCAACTGTTTTGCACACTTCCATCATGCTAAAAGCTAGGCGGCTAAACTTGCTAACTGATGAACTTCGGCGCTAACTACTGTTGATGAAGTCAATTAGCCGTCTTTGCTAATTGCTGCTCCGGCTTTTTTCCCCCGCCCGCCTTCGTTGTCGGCTCCGGCTTAGCTGAGCTTGGAGAGCCGGGTAAAGTTGTGCAGCAAGTTGGGCTAGCATGTGTGGGGGGTCCCCGCTCCTCCCCGGCTGGGCAAACTAGCAAGTGTGGCGTGGAACAATGGATTGTGGGTAAAAAAAAATAAATAAATAAATGTCTATACAGTGTTTATTATTTACGCTTTTGTCTGACGCGGAGCTGCGTGCTGGTGCTCCATTCGCGGGGTGCAACCCCCCCCCTGCTTAGTGCGCCTTCCTAACTTTTTTTTTTGTTGCATTTCCTCCACTCCAGCAAGGCAGAATTGTGCAAAAAAAAAAGTTCCGATGGAACGACGCCGAATTTCGGGGGACGCTCACAACGTGGGGATTTGCGTGCTGACGTGAGAGCTCAAGCAACAGCAAGCCTTCGGGTTTCTTTGTTTGCAGCCGATTGTTCACCACAGTGTTGAACTAGACAGCATCGAAGCAGAAGTGCATTGGGGTTTGTACAAGTTGCACCCAAGGTGCATGTTGGGTGTTTTTTTTCAGTGCAAGGCTCCCTTATTTTGTCCTGCAGCTTCTCCTCCCGGCGTCTCTCCCACTTTCTCCATCCTTTTTCTTGCTGCTGCTCCTCCGCGTTGAATTATTGACACGGACCCAAGCATCTGCTCGCTCGGCTTCGCCCGCCGACTTGAGCCAGATACGGCGAGGCGGACTCATCCATGTTTAACGAGAAGCCGCTATTGTCAAGCTCAAGACGAAGGCGCTTTCTCGCAGCATGTTAGGTGTGGCGGTCATGGACACGCTCCCCGCCTCCACGTTCCATTCCCCCCCCCCCTCTCCCAGAGCACAAGAGGGAACGGCAATAGGGGTCAGGAGGTTAGCGCACATGGGGTGATGGAGGGAGAAGATTGTGCTTTTAGTGGGACGACCTGGCTTGAGCAGAAATTTAGAATTTTTTTGGGGGGGGAAAGGCCGGAGAAGTGTAACATGTGGCTGGATGTTCATTTTTTCCGTATACTTGAGAGTAGGGATGGGTAGCGAATTTGGTACTTTTACAGACAGACCAAATTCCGTCTATCGATTCACTTAAAATCAAACGGTGCTATATTTCGATCAATCAATCAATCAATCAATGTTTATTTATATAGCCCTAAATCACAAGTGTCTCAAAGGGCTGCACAAGCCACAACGACATCCTCGGTACAAAGCCCACATAAGGGCAAGGAAAAACTCACCCCAGTGGGACGTCGATGTGAATGACTATGAGAAACCTTGGAGAGGACCGCATATGTGGGTAACCCCCCCCCCCCCCCCTCTAGGGGAGACCGAATGCAATGAATGTCGAGTGGGTCTGACATAATATTGTGAGAGTGCAGTCCATAGTGGATCCAACATAATAGTAAGAGTCCAGTCCATAGTGGGGCCAGCAGGAGACCATCCCGAGCGGAGACGGGTCAGCAGCGTAGAGATGTTCCCAGCCGATGCACAGGCAAGCGGTCCACCCCGGGTCCCGACTCTGGACAGCCAGCACTTCATCCATGGCCACCGGACCTGTGCCCCCCGCCCTCCACAAGGAAGAGGGGAGCAGAGGAGAAAAGAAAAGAAACGGCAGATCAACTGGTCTAAAAGGGGGGTCTATTTAAAGGCTAGAGTATACAAATGAGTTTTAAGATGGGACTTAAATGCTTCTACTGAGGTAGCATCTCTAATTGTTACCGGGAGGGCATTCCATAGTACTGGAGCCCCAATAGAAAACGCTCTATAGCCCGCAGACTTTTTTTGGGCTCTGGGAATCACTAATAAGCCGGAGTTCTTCGAACGCAAATTTCTTGCTGGGACATATGGTACAATACAATCGACAAGATTTCGATAACCTACTCAGTGGCCTAGTGGTTAGAGCAGGGGTCGGCAACCTTTACCACTCAAAGCCATTTTGACCCGTTTCCACAAATTAAAGAAAACAATGGGAGCCACAAAACTCTTTTGAAATTTAAAATGAAATAACACTGCATACAAAGTTTTTTTTGTTGCTTTGTGCTATGTATAAACCAGGGGTCTCAGACACGCGGCCCGCACCTTAATATGGAAATGTATGTTAGTGCGGCCCGCGAGTTTTATATGAATGGCACTTGACAGCGTCACACTTGCCAACCCTCCCGATTTTTCCGGTAGACTCCCGAATTTCAGGGAAACTATTCTCTCGAATGTATGCTGATTTTCACCCAAACAACAATAATAAGGGCATGCCGTGATGTCACTACCTTTACCGCCCTCTACGGCTTGAACAAACAGCTTGCCAGCCCAGTTACATGTTATATGAGGCTTCTGCAGAAACACATAAGTGAATGCCAAGCATACTTGGTCAACAGCCATACAGATCACACTGAGGGTGGCGATATAAACAACTTTAACACTCTTACTAATATGCGCCACACTGTGAACCCACACCAAACAAGAATGACAAACACATTTCGGGAGAACATCCGCACCGTAACACAACAGAACAAATACCCAGAATCCCTTGCATCCCTAACTCTTCCGGGCTACTTTATACACCCTTGCTACCACCAAAGCCCACCACCCCAACCCTGGCCCCTACACATCAACAACACCCCCCGTGCGTCGGTTGAAGTGGGCGGGGTTTGGTGGTAGCGGGGGTGTATAATGTAGCCCGGAAGAGTTAGGGATGCATGGGATTCTGGGTATTTGTTCTGTTGTGTTTATGTTGTGCTACGGTGCGGATGTTCTCCCGAAATGTGTTTGTCATTCTTGTTTGGTGTGGGTTCACAGTGTGGCGTATATTAGTAAGAGTGTTAAAGTTGTTTATATCGCCACCCTCAGTGTGATCTGTATGGCTGTTGATCAAGTATGCCTTGCTGTCACTTGTGTGCGTGAGCAGACGCCGCATACAACATGTGACTGTGCCGGCACGCTATTTGTTAGGTGAAAAAGCGGACGCGACGACAGGTTGTAGAAGACGCTAAATGCAGTGCCATCACGGCACGCCCTCAATATTGTTGTCCGGGTGAAAATCGGAGAATGTTTGCCCCGGGAGAGGCAGTGAAATCCGAAAGTCTTCCGGAAAAATCGGGAGGGTCGGCAAGTATGCAGCTGAGCCGCATCAGAGTGGTCAAAGAGCCGCATGCGGTTCCGGAGCCGCGGTTTGCCGACCCCTGGGTTAGAGTGTCTGCCCTGAGATCGGTAGGTCGTGAGTTCAAACCCCGGCCGAGTCATACCAAAGACTATAAAAATGGGACCCATTACCTCCCTGCTTGGCACTCAGCATCAAGGGTTGGAGTTGGGGGTTAAATCACCAAAAATGATTCCCGGGCGCTGCACCGCTGCTGCCCACTGCTCCCCTCACCTCCCAGGGGGTGATCAAGGGGATGGGTCAAATGCAGAGGACAAATTTCTCCACACCTAGTGTGTGTGTGATAACCATTGGTACTTTAACTTAACTTAACTTTAACATTGCACGAACGTCACTTTTGGTTTCAAATCTGTCACGACCAATTGCAGACTAAAACACGGGGTCACGTAAACCAGGGGTGTCCGTACTACGGGCCGATTGATAAAGAATCTTACCCACAGGGAGATTGCATTCAACTTAATACTCTAACCGTTTTTTGATGCTGCTATTGTGTTGCCAACAAGAGGTCAACATGAGTAATTCAAGTCTATGACCTTTAATTATGCTCTCAATTAATGTGGGTGCAGCATCTATCAATCAATCAATCAATGTTTATTTATATAGCCCTAAATCACAAATGTCTCAAAGGGCTGCACAAGCCACAACAACATCCGCGGTACAGAGCCCACATAAGGGCAAGGAAAAACTCACAACCCAGTGGGACGTCGATGTGAATGACTATGAGAAACCTTGGAGAGGACCGCATATGTGGGTGAATCCCCCCACTTAGGAGAGACCGGATGCAATGGACGTCGAGTGGGTCTGACATGATATTGTGAAAGTCCAGTCCATAGTGGATCTAACATAATAGTGAGAGTCCAGTTCATAGTGGGGCCAGCAGGAGACCATCCTGAGCGGAGATGGACAGCCAGCACTTCATCCATGGCCACCGGACCTGTGTCCCCCTCCTCCACAAGGGAGAGGGGGGCAGAGGAGAGAAAAAAAGAAACGGCAGATCAACTGGTCTAAAAAGTGGGTCTATTTAAAGGCTAGAGTATACAAATTGGTTTTAAGATGGGACTTAAATGCTTCTACTGAGGTAGCATCTCTAACTGTTACCGGGAGGGCATTCCATAGTACTGGAGCCCAAATAGAAAACACTCTGTAGCCCGCAGACTTTTTTTGTGCTCTGGGAATCACTAATAAGCCGGAGTGTAACATGAGGCTGGATGTTCATTTTTTCCGTATACTTGAGAGTAGGGATGGGTAGCGAATTTGGTACTTTTACAGACACAGACCAGATTCCGTCGATATCGATTCACGTAAAATCAAACGGTGCCATATTTCGATACCATTGCAGGAATGTCATTTTGGTTTCAAATCTGTCACGTCCAGTTGCAGACTAAAACACGGGTTCACACTACGGGCCGATTGATAAAGAATCTTACCCACAGGGAGATTGCATTCAACTTAATACTCTAACCGTTTTTGATGCTGCTATTGTGTTGCCAACTAGAGGTCAACATGAGTAATTCAAGTCTGTGACCTTTAAATATGCTCTCAATTAATGTGGGTGCAGCATCTATCAATCAATCAATCAATGGTTATTTATATAGCCCTAAATCACAAGTGTCTCAAAGGGCTGCACAAGCCACAACGACATCCGCGGTACAGAGCCCACGTAAGCAAGGAAAAACTCACAACTCAGTGGGACGTCGATCGAAAGGGGGTGTGACATTAATAATTTGTCAATACTCAGTGTTTTATCGTTCATAGAAAAATTTAAAATTCCATTACGTTTTTTAAGGCGGTCTGTCATAACGTTTTTAGCATTCAATCAGACATTATTGTGAGGTGTTGTATTAGTGTTCCTAAAAATAGATATACCCGCCCCCGGACACATTTTTTTCTCTAAATGTGGCCCCCGAGTCAAAATAATTGCCCAGGCCTGACGTAAACCATACTTGCCAACCTTGAGACCTCCGAATTTGGGAGATGGGTGTTGAGGTGGGGGGGCAGGGTTTGGTGGTAGCGGGGGTGTATATTGTAGCGTCCCGGAAGAGTTAGTGCTGCAAGGGGTTCTGGGTATTTGTTCTGTTGTGTTTATGTTGTGTTACGGTGCGGATGTTCTCCCGAAATGTGTTTGTCATTCTTGTTTGGTGTGGGTTCACAGTGTGGCGCATATTTGTGACAGTGTTAATGTTGTTTATATGGCCACCCTCAGTGTGACCTGTATGTCTGTTGATCAAGTATGCATTGCATTCACTTATGTGTGTGTATAAGCCGCATATATTATGTGACTGTGCCGGCACGCTGTTTGTATGGAGGAAAAGCGGACGTGACGACAGGTTGTAGAGGACGCTAAAGGCAGTGCCTTTAAGGCACGCCCCTAATATTGTTGTCTGGGTGGAAATCGGGAGATATTCGGGAGAATGGTTGTCCCGGGAGATTTTCGGGAGGGACACTGAAATTCGGGAGTCTCCTGGGAAAATCTGAAGGGTTGGCCACACTACGGGTCGATTGATAAAGAATGTTACCCACAGGGAGATTGCATTTAACTTAATACTCTAACTGTTTTTGATGCTGCTATTAGAGGTCAACATGAGTAATTCAAGTCTATGACCTTTAATTATGCTCTCAATTAATGTGGGTGCAGCATCTACTTGCATGACCCAATGCAAACAACCTTCCCTAGTCATGGAGGGGGGGGGGAATCCAACCAACACAAAATGTCAACAGAGAAATGGTCACACATAACATAACCTGCTCACTGAACTTTGTGGACATTATATAAAAACATCCATGCACCATAAAAACAATTCAGAATGACACCCATTTAAATCCATTACAAAGCATGATGGGAAAATTCAAAACACTCTCCACAGTCCACACTTATCCATGTTTAGTGCATTTTAGCTGATTGACTTCTACATTGTTTACTTCCAATGTAGAAGTCAAACTTTCACATACTCTTAATATCCAATTATAATAATAATTATTTATACATCCTATATATATATATATATATATATATATATATATCTCAGTTACTTTACATGGCCTCCGCCAAATTTTTTTAGTCAAAAAGTTTATGTATGTACTGTTTATATACAGATATATTTATATATATGTGTGTATACCTGTATGTAAATGTATGGCCCTCAAGTCAAAAGGTTTATATATATATATATATGTGTGTGTATATATATATATATATATATATATATATATATATATATATATATATATATATATATATATATATATATATATATATATATATATATATATATACACGTACATAGTAACACTCTTAATGTGTCACTCAAATGAGAGAGTTGGGTCGACGATAATACAGAGATTCTTTACCGAGTCGCTTTGTGTAATTGTTTGGTTGTCAAATGTTAAGGTGGTATTATTAAATATTATTAAATACAATCTGGCGTGTTGGTCAGCTTTAGGGGCATGTAGAGTTGGGTGTCATCAGCATAACAGTGAAAGCTAACACCATATTTGCGTATGATGTCACCTAGCGGCAGCATGTAGATGCTGAAGAGTGCAGGGCCAAGAACCGAACTCTGTGGAACTCCGCACGTTACCTTAACATACTCCGAGGTCAAATTGTTATGGTAGACACACTGCATCCAGTCAGTAAGATAAGAGTTCAACCAAGACAAGGGTAAGTCTGACATACCAATACATGTTTTGATACGTTCCAATAAAATATTATGATCGACAGTATCGAAAGCAGCGCTAAGATCAAGAAGCAGCAACATAGATGACTCATCAGCATCCATAGTTGGCAATAGATCATTATTCATTTTTGCGAGGGCTGTCTCCGTAGAGTGATTTGCCCTGAAACAGGACTGATACGGCTCACAGAGATTGTTAGACGCTAAGTGTTTATTTAACAGCCGTGCAACAATTTTTTCGAGGATTTCTGAAATAAAGGGAAGGTGGGACACCGGACGGTAGTTTACCATAAGGTCAGGATCAAGGTTAGGTCTTTTGAGCAGAGGATGAATAACCGCTTTTTTGAATGCTAGGGGAACAGTGTCAGGGGAAAGTGATAAGTGTATAATATTTAGCACTGATGGTCCTAATATTACAAACAGCTCCTTGATAAGTTTCCCAGGAAGTGGGTCAAGTAAATATGTTGTTTGTTTTGTCCCATTTATAAGTCACGGGAGTTCCTTTAATGTTATTTCTTCAAAAAGAGAGAGATTATTTTGGAGGGCAATATATTCGTACAGTGGTTCTTAACCTTGTTGGAGGTACCGAACCCCACCAGTTTCATATGCGCATTCACCAAACCCTTCTTTAGTGAAAAATAAAATGTTTTTTTTCTCAAATTCAAGACAAAGTTGTGTTTTTTTTTTACTGGTGCACAAAATGAACCGTGCATGAACATCATCTTGTTCAAAGAACAAAACCAACACAGTGCATGAACTCACAACAAATTACACACCTGCGAATCAGATGGAAAATTAGAGGGAACATTGTTTGGGGGTATCCATAATACGGCGATAGAGAGAAGTTTTTATTTACTCGATGAGTCGGGTAAGCCGAACGCCTGAGGCCGACTTACCGAACCCCTAGGGTTCGATCGAACCCAGGTTAAGAACCACTGCATTCGTATCTGCGTTAATATAACCCAGTTGCAGCTGTATCTTTAATCTCATTTCTAATGAGTTAAATTTTCTTAAGGAAATTCATAAAGTCATCAGCCGAGTGAGTGGAGCTACTGGGAGGAGTCCCTTGTTGGGTTAGCGAAGCTACTGTACTGAACACATATTTAGGATTGTTTTTATTGAGGCGGATGTGATTGGAGTAGTAATTAGTTTTGGCTAAGGTAAGCGTACATTTATAAGTTATTAAACTATCACTCCATGCTTGATGGAAAACCTCAAGTTTAGTCGCACGCCATTGGCGTTGCAGCTTTCTACATGACTGGTTTCTTCTGTAAACCAAGGGCTTTTTAGCTTTAGCTGTGCAATACTATCAATGGCGTTGTGCAGAGCATCAATAAAGTTGTTAGTGAGGTTATCGATAGAGCCCACATAATTTAGGAATGGCGCCATTACCGAAGGCAGTAGGCAAGCAAGAGTCGTAGTTGTGACAGCATTAATGTTGCTGCTGCTAAAGCAGTGGTTATTAGTAGCTTGTTGACAATGAGTCACAACTTCGAATTTTATAAGTTAATCATCGGACATTACTTTACGTTGTATATATATGTATGTATATATGTATATATATATATATATATATATATATATATATATATATATATACATATGTATATATATATATGTGTATGTATGTATGTATGTATGTATGTAGTTAATTTACATGGCCCTCGACCAAATTTTCATAGCCCAATGCGGCCCCCTAGTCAAAAGGTTTAAACACCCCTGACGTAAACAATCACTGAAACAGCACTCAGGCAGGACTCAGCCAAATTCCCTCCAAAGCTCCAAAGTAATTTTGCAATTTTCAACACCAACAGAGCAAGTATGCTTGGTAGAAAAACGCTTAAACGCAAAGTAAGGCTTCACTTTGTCAAACGGTGCTAGCTTGATTTTAATTTACATTGAATTTGCTATAGACTATGCTATTAGCATTAGCGATTTAACATGGCGATTTCAACACCTTCAAATTTGGTAATAAAAACTACAGCTAAGATGCACGTTACAATCGAACAGCTGGTGTGCAATAAGTACAGTATAAACACTTTGTAGGGCGCAGCATAACACATATGACTTCCTGTAAAATGTTACTTCCTCATTAGACAACATGCCATAGGGGTCTATAGAGTACTGCCATCTAATGGTTTGGAAGTGCAACTGCACTGCAATTTAGAGTCAAATGTAATAACAAAACAAGCTATAACAAGTGGACAGCCCCGTTTTTATAATCAGTTAATTAAAAAAAAAAAGTTCCATAAAGCTATATTTTTGTTTTCAAACAATAATTTATCAACACACACAAAAGAACCAAAAACAAGTACTGTTTAGTACCGATATCGATTTCTAGCAATCGGTAGTTAGTACTGTTTATCGGTTCAAATGTGAACAGTACCTATCCCTACTTGGGAGCGGTTCCAAGCTAAAAACACATCAAAAGCAATGTTGCACACAACATTAGCATGTGTGCTACGACGCTACTGCCTCTTTCACAGAGAATTCCTTCAAAATAGCCACATCAGTTGGATCTGACCGTGCCTTTCACACAGAACTCCGGGAAGGTGCGCGTTTTCACACAGTGACGGCACCCAGGAATCAGATAACATAAAAGAGACAATTGTTTTCAACACAACAGGCTACGCAAAATGAGTTCACAGTTCTGTCTCTGTGTCACGGAATACCCTTACACACAGACAGAGTTCCGCCTCTGTTACAGCTCTGAGGCTGCCTCCCAAAGGTGGAGATTGACCGGTTGGTTTGACAATTGTGCCCTCTTTATACAGAATAGAAAAACAGGGGGAAAGTATCTATGTATAGTAGCAGTATTCCACAGTTGAGTCCTTTTGGGAGGACATGTGTGAAAGGGGACCAATGTTTTTAGAGACGTTGGCTTTTTTTTTTACCTGATTGGCGATCTTTAGCGCAGGTGTGTCCAAGTGTATACACGACCAAAGATTGTACTCACGTGAAAGATTGCTTCAAAAGGGATGCACGCTCAGGGAGACACAATTTGGGCTGACAATATCAATATATATCGCGATAGACATGTAAATACATTTGTTCGATAAAAGTGAAGTGAATTATATTTATATAGCGCTTTTTCTCAAGTGACTCAAAGCGCTTTACATAGTGAAACCCAATATCTAAGTTACATTTAAAGCAGTGTGGGTGGCACTGGGAGCAGGTGGGTAAAGTGTCTTGCCCAAGGACACAACGGCAGTGACTAGGATGGCGGAAGCGGGGATCGAACCTGCAACCCTCAAGTTGCTGGCACGGCCGCTCTACCAACCGAGCTATACCGCCCCAATAAAACTTTCAATGTTTAATTTTCTTCCTCGTCGGAAGAAATTGAAAATTGCGAAGTTGGTTGCATGAACAAAAACACTCGCTCTATGGTAACCTAGCAACACAGGAAGTGATCACTGACAGCCAATCAGGTAACAGTATCAATTATCACGTTTGGTTGCGCCATCTCGTTGTCTGGTGGTTGATTACTGGCATGGAGCGAGAAGAGAAAGTAAACATGAGTGCTGCAGAGAGCGAAGAGATTGTTGATAAAACAGGAAAAGTCACCTCGACAGTATGGCAGTTTTTCTTATTTTTTAAAACAGACCGTTGTCAGACCAATGTGGGCTCTGAATTATGCGAGGCACTTGTCCTCACAAAGACCAGTGATACCACACCACGTTAGCCACGCTCACCCTTTAGAGCACAGCTGTAACTTCCTGGCACTAAACCTGCAGAAAATAGTTCTGCTCAGGTTTCTCTGTTTACATTGTGCACTATTGTGTTACACTTTCTTAAGTATTTCCTACGTATTCCTTATTTTTGCACCTTCATTTTAAGAGGTTATTGTTAAGTGTTCAATGTGATTTTAGAAATGTGTTTACATTGATCGAGTGTTCCATCCATCCATTTTCTACCGCTTGTCCCGTTCGGGGTCGCGGGGGTGCTGGAGCCTATCTCAGCTGCATTCGGGCGGAAGGATGGATGGATGGATGGAGGATTTAGTGTTTTCCATGGTTTTCCTCTTCTTTCTGTTTTGGTAGTTCAGGGGATTATAATCCGAAGAAGGTTACATTTTAAATGAAAATTTGATTTTTTTTTTCCTGGTCCTTATTTTTGGTATCCATCCATCCATCCATTTTGTACCGCTTGTCCCTTTCGGGGTCGCGGGGGGTGCTGGTATGTCATAAAAAAAAAAAAAATTATCAATATCGACTGATATATAACACTTGTATCGTAATACAGTTTTCAGCCATATCGCCCAGCCCAGTTACACACATGCCGGAGTTGCGTGAATCCCAGGAGGGTGCAAGTCATGCCAAAACACCAATGTGAAAGCAGGCTATAACACACTCGTTGTCTATCCACAGTGCAAAGCCGCTTCTCAGATACTCATCCTCACCACTATGGCGGGAAAATAAACTATGTTTCTTCCAAGCAACAGTATCACTAGAGGACTAGAGGAAAAGGCTATGCATGCCACACACAAACACACACACACACACACACACACACACAAACACGGACTAGGACGACACAAGAAGCTAACTACTAAAGCTTCAATGTAATATAGGCGTGATCGATCCAGGTGCTAATACTATCGATACCTAGTGCAGTATCAATACTAAAGTAATTAGATGGATAATTTTCTTTTTCTGGTTCTTATATTACAAAATCATCGATGTTGTTATTGTTTACAAAGTGAGGGAGTAAGTCTATGAATACAGGAAGGTTTGAGGGCAAAACCTGAATGATTTAAATGGGAAGCAATTGTAGTTTTTGCTTTGGTTTTGTTATTCTGCACCAGCCATTATATTTTGTTAAAACTATTTTATGTAGCATTAAATACCACAAATGTAATATATCATCTAATTTACAACAATACTAGAAAATTACATATTTAATAAGATAAGCTTTATAAAAATGTTTTATAGTCGGGGATGTGTCAGTCAGTTTTTTATGCTACCGATTCCGATCCTCGATTTTATTTTGAATTATAATAGGTTTTATGATTATGTCATTTCGCTTTTAATTTGAATTATGATTATTTTATGTTTAGTTTTGCCTTCTTGTAATGTTCTGTATGGCACTCTGAGTTGCCTTGTGTACGAATTGGGCTCTATAAATAAACTTGCCTTGCCTTGCCATTAATGAGTGCGATCGGCCGATACGATCGCACCATGTATTAACTTTATATTTTTCCTTTTATTTATAGTGAGTGCTATTGACAGTTTAACAATATCGACAAAGTATTTAAACTAGTACTGTGTCCTATTTGATTACAATTGTTTGATCAAATCAAAGTTAATAGTAAACAATAAATAAACAAAAATGACTACCGTATTTTCCGCACCATAAGGCGCCCTGGGTTAAAAGCCGCGCCTTCAATGAACGGCATATTTCAAAACTTTGTCCACCTATAAGCCGCCCGGTGTTGTAAGCCGCATCTAACTGCGCTAAAGGAATGTCAAAAAAACAGTCAGATAGGTCAGTCAAACTTTAATAATATATTAAAAACCAGCGTTCTAACAACTCTGTTCACTCCCAAAATGTACGCAAATGTGCAATCACAAACATACGTATATCAACATGGACAGAGCTGCGTAAACTTCAACTTACCTTAACCACTCGCTCATCTTTTCTTCATCCATCCCTTCGAGTTAGCTTTTATGATGACGCCGGCTGGAAAGGTCTCTTTTGGCAAGGTCTTCCTTTTGAATATCACCATGGGTGGAAGTTTCTGGCCATTAGCATGGCAAGCTAGAACCACAGTGAAGGATGACTTCTCATTCCCTGTGGTGCGAATATTCACCGTACGTGCTCCCGTTGTATCCAGTGCGGTTCACAGGAATATCAGTTGCTGTGAAATAGTACCGGTAATCCGTGTGCGGATGGAGAGATTGCGTCTTTTCATGAACCGGATCCCTGACGCTTAGTAGGAGCCATTCTGTGGTCTTTACAGAATACACAAAGGAAATGAAACGTACGGTGATATCCGCGCGCTTTTTCTTCTTCTACGCGGGCGGGTGGTTGCTTACAGTAGAAGAAGAAGCGCTTCCTGTTCTATGGGGGCGGGTGCTTACCTTGGCGGTTGCTTGCGTAGAAGAAGAAGCGCTTCCTGTTCTACCGGGAAAAAAGATGGCGGCTGTTTACCGAAGTTGCGAGATCGAAACTTTATGAAAATGAATCGTAATATTAATCCATATATAAAGCGCACACTGTCAGCTTTTGAGTAAATTTGTGGTTTTTAGGTGCGGCTAATAGTGCGGAAAATACGGTACTACTCTTATGCCAAAGTACTCCTGTGTCCAGGAAACTATTACCTGAGTTTGTAAACATAAAAAAAATATAAATGATCAAATGAACAAAATAGAAATGTCTATCTAATTACTCTTCTATTGATTTATATAGTGCTACTAAGTCTAGTATCGACGCTACCAATTTATGGATTGATCTGACCTCTTACTTGTCTTGCTGACACACCAACCATTGTTGTGGTATTATCCTCTCTCTAACTCTTTATAATCGAATTACTAACCTTAAGGTAATAACTGTCTACTTTCTGCTGCAACGTGTTTCCATCCACAATTCTTAAACTTTACTAAGCACTGATTTCTTCTATTTCCAATTATCTTAGCGGTTAGCTTAGCTATTAGCATGTTTGTTCCTGGCATGCTCTCGGTGTGTAACATGTTTAGCCTCGTCCTTCTTACTGAGAAACATTTTGTTTTTTACCTTAATTGAGGGGATTGATATTAATTTAGGGGAGAGGCTTCATGTTGATGCATGATTAACTAATGGCCGCTTGTCAGCTGGGGGACGAAAAATAAATAAGTGTCAGACGGGATCGGTGTTTGTGATCGGCATTAAAAGACATTAATCGGCACATGCTTTTCTACGAAACATTTGCCACTCGATCAGCACATTCCTATGTATTGTGTTTACTTTGGTTACTCGCTATAAAACATTTTCACCCCTATAATCTATTGTCAAAGTATCTGATCGGACCTCGTAATAAGATCGGATCGGAGGCTAAAAAATCGTATTGGGATCATAGGCCAATAAAATTGATCTGTACTTCCTTAGTTGTCGTGAAACTTTTTAAAAGACACAAACTTCACAACCATGTTCCAGCACCGTTACAGCTCTGATGCTACCCCAGAGATTAGAGATTGCCATTTCGATTTATATGCCGGTTCCCCTTTGTGCAGAACAGAGTCATGGTAAAAATACAGTGCTTTACGGGCAAAAAGCTTAAAGGAAAACTGCACTTCTTTGGGAATTTTGCCCATCATCCACAATCTTCATGTAAGACATCAACACACGTCATTAAAAAACTGTAGCAAGAGGCGGCTGACAACGCAGGTAATGATGATTGACGTAATTATAAAGCACTCTAAAAGTCATCATTTTATATGCATGCTGTATGTATGTAACAAGCACATTCATAACATTGTAGGTAGAGATGTCCGATAATGGCTTTTTTGCCGATATTGTCCAACTCTTAATTACCGATTCCGATATCAACCGATACCGATATATACAGTCGTGGAATTAACACATTATTATGCCTAATTTTGTTGTGATGCCCCGCTGGATGCATTAAACAATGTAACAAGGTTTTCCAAAATAAATCAACAGAAGTTATGGAAAAAAATGCCAACATGGCACTGCCATATTTATTATTGAAGTCACAAAGTGCATTCTTTTTTTTAACATGCCTCAAAACAGCAGCTTGGAATTTGGGACATGCTCTCCCTGAGAGAGCAGGAGGAGGTTGAGGTGGGCGGGATTGTGGGGGGGGGGGGGGGGTAGGGGGTAGCCGGGGGTGTATATTGTAGCGTCCCGGAAGAGTTAGTGCTGCAAGGGGTTCTGGGTATTTGTTCTGTTGTGTTTATATTGTGTTACGGTGCGGATGTAATGGATGAAATGTGTTTGTCATTCTTGTTTGGTGTGGGTTCACAGTGTGCCGCATATTTGTAACAGTGTCAAAGTTGTTTATACGGCCACCCTCAGTGTGACCTGTATGGCTGTTGCATTCACTTGTGTGTGTGAAAAGCCGTAGATATGTGATTGGGCCGGCACGCCCTACGTCCGTGTACCACTCCGTACAGCGGCGTTTTAGAAAGTCATAAATTTTACTTTTCGAAACCGATACCGATCATTTCCGATATTACATTTTAAAGCATTTATCGGCCGATAATATCGGCAGTCCGATATTATCGGACATCTCTAATTGTAGGCATGACCGCAACTTCTTTCCTGAGCGCAATCATCTTACAGAGCACATAACAGCTACTACTTCAGTATTTGTTCTGTGTTTGCAACCTGTAATGACACTCTTAGTGAGAGATGACGAACCTTATCTTTTTTAAAGTGAATATACAGAGGATGACGCAGCTAAGTAACTAGCTCACCTGCCGCTTGGGGCCAAAGTGGCCGTGTGAGTGTCTCTGTGAGCAAGGTGCTGTGTTACGACACCAAAAAAGTAGTTCCTCGACGTTAGCTCCTACAATAACAATGTCCCTATAGCTCGGTTAATATGCAGGTCACGGCATGTAAATTGAGCGTTGTTATTTTTATTTTTTTAAATGAACTCTCCAGTATTTGTATTGTAAGCCGTTTTTTGCAAGCAGTTTTTACCTATTCAGTCCACACAGAATAAAGAAAGACTTGTGTGTTATTGTCGTACATAAGGATTGGGAATGATGCCCAAAAAGGGCAGTTCATCTTTAACTAACTTTACGTCACTTTTAAAACTTTTTCATTGGCAAAACCTGGGACTATTTCCAGGACCAGGTCATCGTGAGTCCCATCTGTTGTCATACGGCCGACATAAACCACTCCTGGTGTCCTTTTTGAAAACAACAATAAACAAATACACTATATTGGCAAAAAGTATTTGGCCACCTATCTAAATGGTCAGAATCAGGTGTCCTAATCACTTGGCCCGGCCACAGGTGTATAAAATCCAGCACTTAGGCATGGAGACTGTTTCTACAAACGTTTGTGAAAGAATGGGCCGCTCTCAGTGGTTTCCAGCGTGGAACCGTCATAGGATGCCACCAGTGCAGCAAATCCAGTCGTGAAATTTCCTCGCTCCTAAATATTCCAAAGTCAACTGTCGGCTTTATTATAAGAAAAGTGAAGAGTTTGGGAACAACAGCAAGTGGTAGGCCACGTAAACTGACAGAGAGGGTCAGCATAGTGCAAGGACTTTCTGCACAGTAAGTTGCTATGTGACCTTCCAATTAGCCCTCATACAGTACGCATGGAATGGGTTTCAATGGCTGAGCAGCTGCATCTAAGCCATACATCACCAAGTCCAATGCAAAGCGTGGGATGCAGTGGTGTAAAACACGTCGCCACTGGACTCTAGAGCAGTGGAAACGCCTTCTCTGGAGTGATGAATCACGCTTTTCCATCTGGCAATCTGATGGACCAGTCTGGGTTTGAAGGTTTCCAGGAGAACGCTACATTTCGAACTGCATTGTGCCGAGTGTGAAATTTGGTGGATGAGGAATTATGGTGTGGGGTTGTTTTGCAGGAGTTGGGCTTGGCATATTTAGTTCCAGTGAAATCAACTTTGAATGCTCCAGGATACCAAGACATTTTGGACAATTGCATGCTCCCAACCTTGTGGGAACAATTTGGAGCGGGCCCCTTCCTCTTCCAACATGACTGTGCACCAGTGCACAAAGCAAGGTCCATAAAGACATGGATGACAGAGTCAGGTGTGGATGAACTTGACTGGCCTGCACAGAGTCCTGACCTGAACCCGATAGAACACCTTTGGGATGAATTAGAATGGAGAGAGCCAGGCCTTCTCGACCAATATCAGTGTGTGACCTCACCAATGCACTTTTGGAAGAATGGTTGACAATTCCTATAAACACACTCCACAATCTTGTGGACAGCCTTCCCAGAAGAGTTGAAGCTGTAATAGCTGCAAAAGGTGGACCCACATCATATTGAACCCTATGGGTTAGGAATGGGATGGCACTTCTACTTCATATGTGAGTCAAGGCAGGTGGACAAATACTTTTGGCAGTATAGTGTATCTCTGGTCGTTCTCCACTTGCTGCAGTGTTCCGTTTTGTTCCTGCCCTCAGTCTCCTCTTGGATAAAATGAGTGTCTTTTAGAAGTAAATACAGGATGCCATCCTCCATTGTTGTCACCTCGTCCTGACTGAACTTGCTTCTGCCTTTCCACGAGCTTCCGTGAACTTTAATATAGCAAGAGAACACAAACCCTGTAAGCGCCACACATCAAAGTTTCGATAAAGGACTCGAGAGGGGACACACTGTGCTTTACATGAACGTTAATGAAGCAGCGTCCGTCATTTTGAAGCCTTGGTCTAGTTTCAATCCATCAAAGGGGGATTCCTTGTCGCCAGCATGAATGATAGGATTCCCGATTGGTGTTTACGTGTGACTGTGGTTTGCAGCCAAGTGCACAGGTAAGCACTTCCTGGTCCTGTGTGTGTGTGTGTGTGTGTGTGTGTGTGTGTGTGTGTGTGTGTGTGTGTGTGTGTGTGTGACGACCTGCAAGTGACAGTGTCTTACACTCTACACCAGCGGTCACCGAGAGCTTTGTGACCTACAAATTGGTAGGAGCTCCTAAGAAAGTGGTCAGATTACTGCGGCCGTGTGTGTGTGTGTGTGTGTGTGTGTGTGTGTGTGTGTGTGTGTGTGTGTGTGTGTGTGTGTGTGTGTGTGTGTGTGTGTGTGTGTGTGTGTGTGTGTGTGTTTTGAAAAAAGGTGTCAGCACAACTGCAGTCTTGGACCTTGAAGTTTGCCTACCCTTGTCCACTGCAGCATAGGGCTGGGCGATATGGACGAAAAAGTATATCTTGATATATTTTTTTACTTACACTCGATATTCGATATATATCCATATATTTTCGGTGAAAATATACGTATAAAGATATTCATTTTTGAGCGATATTCAGTGAAATTGAAGTGAATGACAACTGCACTGTAAACAGTCAGTGGCACTTTTATTAACCCAGTTAGTCAAGATGGGTATTAACAGCACAGAAAATAAACTGTTTAAAGGGGAACATTATCACAATTTCAGAAGGGTTAAAACCATTAAAAATCAGTTCCCAGTGGCTTATTATATTTTTCGAAGTTTTTTTCAAAATTTTACCCATCACGCAATATCCCTAAAAAAAGCTTCAAAGTGCCTGATTTTAACCATCGTTATAAACACCCGTCCATTTTCCTGTGACGTCACATAGTGAAGCCAACACAAACAATCATGGTGGAAAGAACAGCAAGCTATAGCGACAATAGCTCGGATTCAGACTCGGATTTCAGCGGCTTAAGCGATTCAACAGATTACGCATGTATTGAAACGGATGGTTGTAGTGTGGAGGCAGGTAGCGAAAACGAAGTTGAAGAAGAAACTGAAGCTATTGAGCCATATCGGTTTGAACCGTATGCAAGCGAAAACGACGAAAACGACACGACAGCCAGCGACACGGGAGAAAGCGAGGACGAATTCGGCGATTGCCTTCTAACCAACGATTGGTATGTGTTTGTTTGGCATTAAAGGAAACTAACAACTATGAACCAGGTTTACAGCATATGAAATACATTTTGCAACAACATGCACTTTGAGAGTGCAGACAGCCCAATTTTCATCAATTAATATATTCTGTAGACATACCCTCATCCGCTCTCTTTTCCTGAAAGCTGATCTGTCCAGTTTTGGAGTTGATATCAGCAGGCCAGGGAAGCTAGGGTCGATAGGGGGTTTAGCTCGCTCGTCTGCGGGAACAAACTGCCGCCATTGCTTTCCGTGCTAGCGAGGTCCTTTGTCCCTGAATTGCTCACACACTCCGGCAGATTCAATGGGGGTCTGGCGGCAGATTTCTTTGACTTTATCGTTGGAAATGCATCTGCTTTGAGTGTCGCAGGATATCCACACATTCTTGCCATCTCTGTCGTAGCATAGCTTTCGTCGGTAAAGTGTGCGGAACAAACGTCCAATTTCTTGCCACTTTGGCATCTTTGGGCCACTGGTGCAACTTGAATCCGTCCCTGTTGGTGTTGTTACACCCTCCGACAACACACCGACGAGGCATGATGTCTCCAAGGTACGGAAAACAGTCGAAAAAACGGAAAATAACAGAGCTGATTTGACTCGGTGTTTGAGAAAATGGCGGATTGCTTCCCGATGTGACGCCACGTTGTGACGTCATCGCTCCGAGAGCGAATATTAGAAAGGCGTTTAATTCGCCAAAATTCACCCATTTAGAGTTCGGAAATCGGTTAAAAAAATATATGGTCTTTTTTCTGCAACATCAAGGTATATATTGACGCTTACATAGGTCTGGTGATAATGTTCCCCTTTAAGTAGTACAGAATTACATAACATAAATAAAATAGAAACATATTATTTCTTCGTAAAATAAATAATATAGTTGTGCAAATAATACAAATTGAATCAAACTCAGATCAAAAAATACATTTGCAGGCAAGCACTTTTTAATGCCCAGTCGATGATGTGATGAACTGTCACACATGTACACCCTATCTTGCTTCTGATTGGCCTGTCCCTAACCAATCGTGACTCATCGTAGTAAACAACCAACCAATCATGGATGTTCTTATACGTGCAAGCACGTCTTGGAAGGAGGAAGGGTGGGGGTTTAGTAGCCCATGGAGGGGGAGCAGGGCCGAACAAGGAACACAACAAATAAGCGGCGTTTGGTCATTTAACGTGAAATCAATTATATAGATTTTTGCGATATTTTCTTAATTCATATCATGTTTAAAAGTATATCGATATATCTTACAAACTTGATGTATCGCCCAGCCCTACTGCAGCACACACATGTTCTCTAAAAGGTCACCTGTTCAGCCTAAACTAGACCGAAAAGCATTGGAATTTTAGTGGAGTTGGCTTTCAAGTTGTTCTCGTTTTAAAGCTTTTTTCCACATAGGAATCAGTTTAAAAGTCAATTAGAATGCTTCAGGCTTAAAGTTTCTTCATCAAAAGACATCTCTGTACAAGCAATGTTTTTATTGGACTTGTCGCACAGGTGTAAAGTGAGGTCAACCCCTGAAGAGTCAACCACATGATCTTTTTGGCTTTTTGATATTAGATTATTGTATTGCTCATGTTGCACAGAGAAGCCAGACCCTTTGATATGCTGCATTAAGTCCCTTTTCCTGCTACGTTAATCCTCATACGGCAAAAAACAACCGTCTCTCTTTGTTTGACTTTTCAGGAATATTTTTTTTATAACATTTGGGTCCATTTGACTTTAGAAGTTCTATACTACTTTTTATTTTTTTTTAAAAAGGAGAGAAATACTACGCCAAAAGCCGATCCCACTGGCTGATACTGTATTTATTTTTAGTTCCCCGGGTGTCCTGTGTATGTTGCCCTAAATTGGGGGTCAGCAACCCGTGGCTCTAGAGCCGCTGCGGCTCTTTATCGCTGCCCTAGTGGCTCCCTGGACCTCTTTCAGAGATGTGTGAAAATGGAAAAAGATGAATATATTTTAATATATTTTCTGTAGGAGAACAAACATGACAACAACTTTCGTAATTGTTAGAAATCCCACCGTTTATGTTATACGTGCTTCACTGATGAAAGTATTTGGCAAGCGCCGTTTTGTCTTACTAATTTCACCGATCCTTGAACTCATCGTAGTTTGTAAACATGTACAAATTTCTCGGATGCTGCCACAGAAAGACGTATTTTATGTCAGTCCTTCTTTGTCTCATTTTGTCCACCAAACTTTTTATGCTGTGCATGAATGGACATGCACCTGGGGATAAGTTGATTGGCAACACTAAATTGGCCCTAGTGTGTGAATGTGAGTGTGAATGTTGTCTGTCTATCTGTGTTGGCCCTGCGATGAGGTGGCGAATTGTCCAGGGTGTACCCCGCCTTCCGCCCGATTGTAGCTGAGATAGGCTCCAGCGCCCCCCGCGACCCCAAAGGGAATAAGCGGTAGAAATGGATGGATGGATGAATGCACAAAGGTGCGCTTTGTTGATGTTATTGATATGCTGGAGTGCTAACCAGGCATATTTGGTCATTCTCTGACTGCAAGCTAATCAATGCTAACATGCTATTTAGGCTAGCTGTATGTACATATTGCACCATTATGCCTTGTTTGTAGCTTTATTTGAGCTCAATTAATTTCCTTTACTTATGTCCTCTCCGTATTTATTTATATTTGCATGTCTCATGACATATTATCTGCTTGTAATATTGGCTGCATTTCTGATAGTTGTTTGTGTGGCATGTTGTTCCAGACCACAATAAACGTTACCCAGCTTGCATAGATTTTAATATACTCATTAGAAGAAGACAGCCTACGTTTCCTTTAACTTGGACACACACATCTATACTTTTGGCCATTCTGAGCCAGTAATTTCCAGAAATGATCTCATCCTGTGAGAAGCCTCCGTTTTACTAATAATTTCCAATGTTGCAAAAATGTGTAGAATAAAAATAAAAATCCAACATTTCTGTCAACGAAGATTAGCATCAGCCTTTGATAGTAGGCTAATATAGACACTTACACCATGTGTTGCGTTCATTATAACACTTATATAAGGCTTTTAATTTTTTGCGGCTCCAGACAGATTTTTTAAATTTATTTTTGGCCAAATATGGCTCTTTCAACATTTTTGGTTGCCAACCCCTACCCTAAGTTGACGACCATCACCTCCATTGTGGCAAATATACATTCCTTACATGTATCATTATCACTGGAGGACTAGGCTATGTAACACACTGAGTAAGAACTAGCAGCAGCAGCAAACAAGAAGGCATGTTAATTGCTAAACAAGCTTGAAACATCTCAGGAAATAAGTGCTTCGTAAAGTTTTAAGTGTAGATATAAGTAAGGTGTTTTTAACAGGAAATTGACAACTAGATGAATAAGGCACACCTCAGGAAATAAAGACTTATTAAGTTTAAGAAGTACAGATAGAAACGCGTTACAGCAGAAAGTAAGCAGTTATTAATAGGACATTAACAAGTAGATTAATAAGAGTGTGGACCGGAGAGGATAATAAAAATGGTGCTCTGTTGTTGTGTGGCGGTCAGGTGTCAGGGTAGTATCAGTATTAGGGATGGTCAACGTTCCCATTTGAATTGAAGTGGTACTAATAGGGATGTCACAGTATGAACATTTTTTATCACGGTTCTTGTGACCAAATATGTCATTATCGCGATATTTTTAAACGTGTTCCAAATTTGCAAAAACTACTTATACTGAAATCTTTTAACCAAGTTGTATTTAAAAAAAAAAAAACACAACACAATTAAAAATATATGTATGTACCTCATGTAGAAAATTGAATGTGCATATGAAATCAGCACAAGCATTCAAACAGAAACGAAATAACAAATAAATGTGGCAATTGTGCAAGATGACACATAATGGACATAATATGTAACTGCACTTTTTGTCCATATATGTTTCATATGTGAGATCTAGTCTTACACATAGGGCTTGCGCGATTATTGCCAAAATAATATTTAAGATTTTTTTTTTAATATTGAACTCATGATTATTAACCACATTTATTCATTATGTAGGTAAAACGGTGTTGGGGTGGGTTAAAGTTAAGTTAAAGTACCAATGATTGTCACACATACACACGAGGTGTGGTGAAATGATTCTCTGCATTTGACCTATCACCCTTGGGAGGTGAGGGGAGCAGTGAGCAGCAGCGGTTGCCGCGCCTGGGAATCATTTTTGGTGATTTAACCCCCAATTCCAACCCTTGATGCTGAGTGCCAATTGTGAACGTAACACCATTGTGTAATTTGTAATATCTAATAAAAAGGCTATAGAAAAACGTTATCCATATATTCAAACACACATTTTTGTGTTTTTGTTCATTCGTAGTACCAACGTGTCTCTATACATGATGTCTTTATCTCTATTTTTACATTTTCATAGAGAGAGGTATTTTTTTAAGTTATGTACATTTATATATACTAAATGTATGTACATGTGCGTGCTGTATCAGGATAGATCCATTAAGAGTTTGAGCAAAAATTAACTAAACACCATAAACTATTAACAAAATGCTATGTCACATGAACATTTTTAAAAGTAATAACTTTGTGAAATGAAGAAAAAAAGTAATGTAAAAAACATGGTGTTTACTTTTTCATATCAATATAAAACACAAAGCAGTTTGGCTAATGAAGATAAAGTCTAATAAATAAGCTTTGTTCTTCTTCAACAGCACCATGTGGTTCAGGGCAAGTTTGGCCAACAAAAATAAACAGGAGTGATATCTCTTACATCTAATACACAATCTTTGTCACTGACAACACAGCCTGCGTTCAATTCGGTGAGACGACAAAACATTTGAGCTAGTACTGATGTTGTTGGCAATCTGATAAAGTTAGCAGTTAGATAAAGGACTAGAGACCGTCCCAGTACACAAACTAAAGACTTTATAAACAAATTGTGGCAACGTTCCTGACACATCGCCTGCTGCATGGTAACTCCGTCCCATCAGCTGATGGAAGGATGCGATGTTGCACTTTCAAAAATGATACCGCAGCATTTTTATGTGATAGTTGCGTTTTAGGCCTCAACTATCACATAAAATGCCACTGACATCCAATCTTATCCTGGATTGTGTCGACGGGCTGGAGGTTCGTTACAAAGCTGAACTGACATGCTTTAGCAGGTCAACTTTTGGCAGCTTCTAGACGACGTTCTTGTGACACACCTAGAAGAACCTGTCTGGGGTTGACGACGACGTCGTCGCCAGGTCCCCTTCGAAGCAGACACGGAGCCGCCTGATGTTTCTTTGCATTGGAAATTGAATTCCCGTTTCTTACAAAACTAGGTGCCAAAAAGGCACCCAGCCTGTAACGTAGCATAAATTCTAATAAGTGCTCCAGGCTAGATATTACTATTTCACGATTGTTGTAACAGCTGTAATTATTATGATTATTTTTTTGTATAAACATATGCACGCTTTATGTTTGTGATCCCTATTCTTGCGTGACACGTCATGTTGTGACAGAAGGCATACTAACAAAATGATTCTGTGGTTGCTCTCGGAATCACACTTTTATAGCCCTACTACCTGATTTGTATACACACCTTTCACTATCAAATTCCGCCAAGATTCACTTTATTTATTGCTGTCTGAAAACTGTGGCTAAATTGGATCTACTTTGCTTTGGCACTGATAAGTCCAGTTGTTTTTGCACTGATAGTTGAAAGACCTGACTGACAGACCACGTTTACTATTTGCGAGAAGTGTCCAAACTGGTCTGTTATGCAATTTTCACATTCCGAAGTGGCTTTTAACCTTTGCAACTTGCCTTTACTAAGCCTCTAATGGCTGAAGCCTGTCATGCAGACATGGAGACTCAAGACTACAGCTCTGTGTTTGACTAGATTTCTGCCTAGTTGAGGGAAACCCCTAAAATATAAAAACGGTTGGAGACTTCAAATCCCTCTAAAACAAGTCCATATATAATGTAGTAACAGACACATTCATATTATGTAATATGTTCAACCATTACTGTATTTTGATCATTTTACTCATTTAATCACTGACTTCTTACGCGCATTGATTTCCGTTTCCATAGATGTGTTTCTACATCTGGATACAAAACGCTTGTGTGTGTTCTAATCATGGCAGACTTGGTACGAAACAACAAAGATTACTTTTACTAGACAAATGAGGATTCACCACCTTATCTTTTTGAAGCTGAATAAACGGAGGATGAACTGCTGTTTCTAGAGGCGAGCACGAAAAAAAGGTTGAAACGTCGGAGCAGACGGTCGCCAATAGAGTGAGGTGAAAGCGACTCAAAGCTGCAAATGTGGAATTTGGAAATAAGTTATTTTGACATAAAGGGCGAGCTTACCTCAAATAAACCAGAAAAAACGCCCCCAGCCAGCTAGACCAAAGAGACAACTGTCCAGTAGGGGTGTAACGGTACACAAAAATTCAGATTCGGTACGTACCTCGGTTTAGAGGTCATAATGTAGTAACAGACACATTCATATTATGTAATATGTTCAACCATTACTGTATTTTGATCATTTTACTCATTTAATCACTGACTTCTTACGCGCATTGATTTCCGTTTCCATAGATGTGTTTCTACATCTGGATACAAAACGCTTTTGTGTGTTCTAATCATGGCAGACTTGGTACGAAACAACAAAGATTACTTTTTCTAGACAAATGAGGATTCACCACCTTATCTTTTTGAAGCTGAATGAACGGAGGATGAACTGCTGTTTCTAGAGGCGAGCACGAAAAAAAGGTTGAAACGTCGGAGCAGACGGTCGCCAATAGAGTGAGGTGAAAGCGACTCAAAGCTGCAAATGTGGAATTTGGAGATAAGTTATTTTGACATAAAGGGCGTGCTTACCTCAAATAAACCAGAAAAAACGCCCCCAGCCAGCTAGACCAAAGAGACAACTGTCCAGTAGGGGTGTAACGGTACACAAAAATTCAGATTCGGTACGTACCTCGGTTTAGAGGTCATAATGTAGTAACAGACACATTCATATTATGTAATATGTTCAACCATTACTGTATTTTGATCATTTTACTCATTTAATCACTGACTTCTTACGCGCATTGATTTCCGTTTCCATAGATGTGTTCCTACATCCGGATACAAAACGCTTGTGTGTGTTCTAATCATGGCAGACTTGGTACGAAACAACAAAGATTACTTTTTCTGGACAAATGAGCATTCACCACCATATCTTTTTGAAGCTGAATGAACGGAGGATGAACTGCTGTTTCTAGAGGCGAGCACGAAAAAAAAGGTTGAAACGTCGGAGCAGACGGTCGCCAATAGAATGAGGTGAAAGCGACTCAAAGCTGCAAATGTGGAATTTGGAGATAAGTTATTTTGACATAAAGGGCGTGCTTACCTCAAATAAACCAGAAAAAAACGCCCCCAGCCAGCTAGACAAAAGAGACAACTGTCCAGTAGGGGTGTAACGGTACACAAAAATTCTGGTTCGGTACATACCTCGGTTTAGAGATCACGGTTCGGTTCATTTTCGGTATAGTAAGAAAACAACAAAATATACATTTTTGGGTTATTTATTTACCAAATTTGCAAAATCTTCCACCAAAAATATTTTTCTTAGTATAATATTTGATGTGAAGTCATCGGAACCTTGGATAGGTCAATAATTCATAATAACATTGATTTTGATTCAATATTATGTTTTGAGCAATGACAGTTTGAAAGAAAGAAAAAACAGCTTTGTTTTATTAGTCAACATTGCAACTTTTTCTAAATTACATTTCACCTTTAAGCTTTTTTATTTCACTTTTGTTATGTTTTTGTTTATTTTAATAGTATTTTTAGAATGTGCCGTGGGCCTTTAAAACATTAGCTGTGGGCCGCAAATGGCCTCCAGGGCACACTTTTGACACCCCTGCTATAGATAATAAAAAAATTAATCTGATAAATCTATGGATAAAAAGGCGTTTATCATAACTCTCTCGCTCTCTCTGTCTCTGCCCCTCCCTCACAAATGCTGCTGCGCGCACAATTTGTTTTGTTTTTAACCCCTTCTTAACCCTGAACGTACATTGAAAATACACGCAACCCTAACTCAAAATGCCGGATATTTGAGGCATTTAAGAAACTCCGCCCTGACAATTCCACAAAAGAAGACATGTCCGGTGAAAAGAGGACGTATGGTCAGTCTATCGTAGCCCGTTAGCTGCTAGCATGCCGTGTGTTGTGCCTCGGTGTGCATTGCTTACACAAAGTGCGTTACGCTACTTGATATGTCCGTGTGGAAACTCATTCGGTACACCTCCGAACCGGAACCCCCGTACCGAAACGATTCAATACAAATACACGTACTGTTAGACCCCTACTGTCCAGTGAGTCATACTTTATATTTATCATGCATATGCTGTCTGGCTAGCTGTGTACAAACAAAACATGAAATGTGGGCTAATACTTTACAGTTACTGTAATATGATTGTTCATCTTTTTCAGTCAGTACAGATTGGTGTGTTATCGCAGTGTTGTGCATTACAAACTCCGTGTTTTGTGCTGTCGTAGAAGCTAACTCATCTCTTGCCGTAGTTAGCTTTTACATCTAATAACAAAGCACACCGATGTGTTCCTAAGATAGAAAAAAAGTTCCTCAGTGTTCGCTCTTACAAAAACAAGTTTTGTTATTATACAGGTTACGGAACGTAAATGAAGTATTGTTGACATTTTTAAACTGATTTAGGCCCCTTCTACACTAAACCGGCTAAGGTTATCCAGGGTAAATCCCAACTAACCTTATCCTTGTCCACACACACACACACACACACACACACACACACACACACACACACACAATGGTTGTTTAAGACCCCCACTCTGATATGGAACATTGAATGATAATGTATTTAACCATTTAACATATACACATTTGAAAATGTATTAAATGAAGGAGGGGTGTTTGACTTCTGGACAAACAACTTGTTAGCATCAACATACAAACTAGATGATAACATGTCCTCACATACACTATATTGCCAAAAGTATTTGGCCACCTGCTTTTTCTCACATATGAACTTGAAGTGCCATCTCATGGAATTGTCCAAAATGTTTTGCTATCCTGGAGCATTCAAAGTTCCTTTCACTGGAACTAAGGGGCCAAGCCCAACTCTTGAAAAACAACCTCGCACCATAATGTGTGCAGAAAGTATTTGCACTATGCGCTTAAGCATCCGCTGACCCCTCTCTGTCAGTTTACGTGGCCTACCACTTGGTGGCTGAGTTGCTGTTGTTCCCAAACTCCTCACTTTTCTTATGATAAAGTTGACTTTGGAATATTTAGGAGCGAGGAAATTTCACGACTGGATTTGTTGCACAGGTGGCATCCTATGACAGTTCCACGCTGGAAATCACTGAGAGCGGCCCATTCTTTCACAAATGTTTATAGAAACAGTCTCCATGCCTAAGTGCTTGATTTTATACACCGGGCCAAGTGATTAGGACACCTGATTCTCATCATTTTGATGGGTGGCCAAATACTTTTGCCAATATAGGGTATGTTTGAATAAAACTAGGGCTGTCAAATGATTAATCAGATTAATCACCCTCTTAAACTGTGATTAATCATGAGGTTATTATTTGCACAGGTTATTTGCTAGCATAAATCAAATTTGCTTTAGAAAATACCCAAATTTTTGGAAACAAATGCAATTTGGTAGCCAGAATGTCACACGAAAAGGTTTTTTAAATGTTATACTGAACTGCAGTGATTTGCTCAAAACTTAGTGACAGTAAGTATAGAAAGAATTAAGTTTACAGTAAGCACATTTTTTTAGATCACCAGACAAGATCATCGACTTCACCCCTACCAAAGTGGTGATTGGTTTGGCCTTTTTTTTTTTTTTTGTGAAAGGATACTATTTGACTCAAAACTTAAATTTAATTAAATGCTTGTTTTGGAGTAATATAATAGGCTATCCTCCTTCAAAAGCGCACTAAAGGAACACCTCCAGGCAGCTACAACCCTAGCCTAATCCCCTCCTCCCACCACATCCCACCTCTCCGGATTGTAAATAATCAAATGTATATACTTGTTCTTATGCTTTCTGAGCTCACTATGTTCACCGCTCGCTGTACATATCCTACCAAGTCAGACCTACACTGTTACATTGTCTATTTCTCAGATGAGAAAATTGTTGACTGAAATATGCTGATAGCAACCCAACCTAATGTACCCCCCCCCCGCCCCCCCCCCCCCCCAAATATAAAAATAAAGTAAATATATTTCTTTAATAAAACTATAATACTGCTTAACTTCCGGTTGTTTGTTGGTTTTGCCTGGTGGACAACAAAATGCTTAAAGGGGAACATTATCACCAGACCTATGTAAGCGTCAATATATACCTTGATGTTGCAGAAAAAAGACCATATATTTTTTTAACCGATTTCCGAACTCTAAATGGGTGAATTTTGGCGAATTAAACGCCTTTCTATTATTCGCTCTCGGAGTGATGACGTCACAACGGGAAGCAATCCGCCATTTTCTCAAACACATTACAAACACCGAGTCAAATCAGCTCTGTTATTTTCCGTTTTTTCGACTGTTTTCCGTACCTTGGAGACATCATGCCTCGTCGGTGTGTTGTCGGAGGGTGTAACAACACCAACAGGGACGGATTCAAGTTGCACCAGTGGCCCAAAGATGCGAAAGTGGCAAGCAATTGGACGTTTGTTCCGCACACTTTACCGACGAAAGCTATGCTACGACAGAGATGGCAAGAATGTGTGGATATCCTGCGACACTCAAAGCAGATGCATTTCCAACTGGACTGGACAGATCAGCTTTCAGGAAAAGAGAGCGGATGAGGGTATGTCTACAGAATATATTAATTGATGAAAACTGGGCTGTCTGCACTCTCAAAGTGCATGTTGTTGCCAAATGTATTTCATATGCTGTAAACCTAGTTCATAGTTGTTAGTTTCCTTTAATGCCAAACAAACACATACCAATCGTTGGTTAGAAGGCAATCGCCGAATTCGTCCTCGCTTTCTCCCGTGTCGCTGGCTGTCGTGTCGTTTTCGTCGGTTTTGCTTGCATACGGTTCAAACCGATATGGCTCAATAGCTTCAGTTTCTTCTTCAATTTCATTTTCGCTACCTGCCTCCACACTACAACCATCCGTTTCAATACATGCGTAATCTGTTGAATCGCTTAAGCCGCTGAAATCCGAGTCTGAATCCGAGCTAATGTCGCTATAACTTGCTGTTCTATCCGCCATGTTTGTTTGTGTTGGCATCACTGTGTGACGTCACAGGAAAATGGACGGGTGTATATAACGATGGTTAAAATCAGGCACTTTGAAGCTTTTTTTAGGGATATTGTGTGATGGGTAAAATTTTGAAAAAAACTTCGAAAAATAAAATAAGCCACTGGGAACTGATTTTTAATGGTTTTAACCATTCTGAAATTGTGATAATGTTCCCCTTTAAGGTTTCCACTGGTTTTGTTGTCTCGGTTTTTTTTTTTTTGCCCCACTACTAGCAGCATGCTTTTTAACGTCACACAATCCACCATCATGGGCAGTAAAAAAAATGTGGCGGCAAACCACGCAGTGCGCTTTGTAGACATAATTGTTCGCCTTTTCCCAATTTAATTGGTATTTCTGCAGGCTCTTCGTTTTTTTCCTCGGAGGAGAAAGCTCAGGTTGCTGCTCGTTTGCTTAGCACCGGTCTTGGCGTCATCTCTGTCAGCCATGCTTTTGTGTTCTCATATGTTTTGTTTTCTTCCGGTATCTTTGTCTCACACTCCAGTGCCTCAACTAGGTTTGTACGGTATACCGGTATTAGTATAGTAACGCGATACTAATTAATCATATTCGGTACTATACCGCCTCTAAAAAGTACCGGTCCACCGCCACCGTCGTCGTCACGTCTTGACATTGCTGGTTTACGAGCAGACGAGCATGTTCAGTAGCGCACCATCACGGAGTACTTACAAGCAGACAGAGTGTGTAGACAGAAAAGGGAGAACGGACGCATTTTGGCTTAAAAACTAAAGATAAAGGTGAAGTTATAACACTGAAACACCCTCAGGAAGAGGTGCTTTAAGACATGGCTAGCTAGCTAGCGGCGAACGTCCATTCGCAGTCGGCAGTGTTTTCGCTACTTTTAAATCACTAATCCTGGTCTCAATGGCGACAAATAAAGTAAGTTTCTTACAAGTATCATCCCTGCAGGACGAGGAATAGCTAAACATGCTTCACTACACACCGTAGGTCACCGGTGTCAAAATGTAAAATAACGCCATTGGTGGATCTACACCTAACATCCACTGTAATGATACCAAGTACAGGGGCTTATCTCGTCAATACTATTATGATTACGTCGATATTTTTGGCATCACAACATCTCCTTTCGTTTTTTTTTAAATTTATATTATGTTTATAAACTCAGGAAATATGTCCCTGGACACATGAGGACTTTGAATATGACCAATGTATGATCCTGTAACTACTTGGTATCGGATTGATACCCAAATTTGTGGTATCATCTAAAACTAATGTAAAGTATCCAAACAACAGAAGAATAAATAATAATTACATTTTAACAGTAGTGTAGATATAACATGTTAAAAGAGAAAGTAAGCAGATATTAACAGTAAATGAACAAGTAGATTAATAATTCATTTTCTACCACTTGTCCTTAATAATTTCAGGCATGTGATTTTTCCGTCTAAAGTCGGAATTCCGTCTTTTTTAATCTCGGGGGAAAAAAAAATTATCTCCTGTTTTTCCGGGTTTTTTTCCGACCCTAAATCAAGATTCGAGACGTAGTTTATATTACGCCGTAGTTGATTGGTCGATATGTTCCTTGTGACCAATCAGGACATCTGTTATGAATGATGACGTTAATAACGTCATCATTCATAATGGTTATTACCGCCATTTTCCATATGTAAACGATGTCGGTTCTCGAGAGAAAGGACGCTTTACGAGTACAAGAAATTGATAAACATGTCAAAAATAAGTTTCAATGGGACTGGATGGAAAGGGAAATCACTGATATTGTTGGGAAGAAGGAAGTTACGACTTTGTTCGGTGATTTTATTCGGAAAATCGATCGTCCCGGAAAGGTTTTGTGCACGTGGTGTCATGATAATATTGACTACGGATCACGAGGTTTCAAGGCTTTGGAAGTACATGCGAAACGCCAAAAACATATGAAACAACTTGAAGCAAGGTATGTTCTATTAATGATGTTATCATGTCTTTAAACACTAAAATATTTTCTTCAAATGGTGCTGTCTTTGTTAATTTTAGCATGTTAAATTGGTGAAAAACCAGAAGGTTCGGGGGGCATCGCCCCCCTTGTCCCCCCACCAGGGCACCGCCCTGGACCTGGCCTTCATCCCCCAGACCCCCGGAAATTTTTTCAGTCTTTTTCATTGTGGTCAAATCACATGCCTGTAATTTTGACAAAATAAAAGAATAAGAATAACAATAAGAAACATATGTCTAATGTACCCTAACATTTTTTGGTTAAAATAAAGCCAATATTGCAATTTTTTTGGTCCCCTTTTATTTAGAAAAGTATCAAAGTATCGAAATCATTTTGGTACAGGTACCAAAATATTGGTATCGGGACAACACTAGCCTCAAGCAATGAGTGGCGTGTGTCAGCACATTGGTCCCAGAGCAGACAAGGACTGCTGCTTTATTGTAAGATACAATATAAAGAGTCCTGTCATGCAATAATTCCATTAAATTTTCAAAGACTGTTTTCATTTACACGGTAGTACGGGACAATTTGCGTCCCTTTACAGATTGATAAGGGACGTGTACTTTTGTTACTGAGTACGGGACAATTACAATTTTCAAGGGACAGTTGGCAGCTCTAGACAGCATAGTTTGTTGTCCTGTGTTTGCTGTCCATGTAGCATTCATGCTATAGCACCATCCTCTTGTTCATGTTTCTCTTTAAGATGTTTTCGCATTAAAGACGCTTTTTACTTGACAGTTTGTCGCTGCAAAACTAATTACCTTGGTTCAATCTAAAGTTCAGTCGGAGTTTGTTTTGAAGGCTGCAGAGCACACCGCTCTAACTATCATCACACTCACTATGTTTCCATGCACTAAATTAGTCTGATTTCTCAAATAGTTACTTTTTTGTATTTTGATACCTCCTTGTTAAGTCATCCACTCTCTCTAATGCGACTCCTGTACACTGGGGGGCGCTTATTTCCTTTCGTGCGGATGAATTATTTTCCGGTTGACCCATGACGTCACACTAGGCGTCTGTGGCTTCTAACAAGTTGACAGCCTAGCTCTGTTGTGATGTCTGCTGTATTATTGGCACAGGTTACAAGTATTACGTATCTAATGGCTACGCTGATGTTAAATAGCAGACAGCATCAAGCAATAATCTTGGATTGCGCTACCAAGAAAGTATAGGAGCGGATGCCGGTTTGAAGTAAAGAAAGACCAGCGGCAGAGTTTTTTTTAAAGGAATTTTTGGACCGAGAATCATGAAAACACAACTTTTGAATGTCTTTGAGTTCATTCATAAAGCACCAAAGGCTCTGTAGATTGATGGAAGAAGTTTTAAATCCGAAGGAAATGACCGTTCCTGCCCCGCCTGATACTGTTCCAGATAAACTTGGTTGCCATTTTTCTGGACTCTCTTCCCAGTTGTGTGGAATACAGTCATTGTTAATAAGTTGGACGTCCACCAATGCTGCGTGAAGAGGTTTGTGTACGCTTTATTATTCTCGTCATATTAGTGTTGCCCCGATACCAATATTTTGGTACCGGTACCAAAATGTATTTCGATACTTTTTGCTACTTTTCGATACTTTTCTAAATAAAGGGGACCACAAAAACTTGCATTATTGGCTTTATTTTAACAAAAAATCTTACAGTACATTAAACATGTTTCTTATTGCAAGTTTGTCCTTAAATAAAATAGTGAACATAAAAGACAACTTGTCTTTTAGTAGTAAGTAAACAAACAAAGGCTCCTAATTTAGTCTGCTGACATATGCAGTAACATATTGTGTCATTTATCATTCTATTATTTTGTCAACATTATTAAGGACAAATGGTAGAAAATTAATTATTAATCTACTTGTTTATTTACTGTTGTTTAACTGCTTACTTTCTCTTTTAACATGTTCTATCTACACTTCTGTTAAAATGTAATAATCACTTCGTCTTCTGTTGTTTAAATGCTTTACATTAGTTTTGGATGATACCACAAATTTGGGCATCAATCCGATACCAAGTAGTTGCAGGATCATACATTGGTCATATATGGGACCGGTACTTTTTAGTTCTCATTTTTAGTTATCATTAGTGTCGCGGTACTATACTAACACCGGTATACCGCACAACCCTATGTCATATATAATACGTGCTTCATTCTCTTTCATATTTCGTTCGGGAGTCCCAATTAAGCCGGCAATAAACAGTCTCCTCTTCATTACAATTGTTGCTATTTTTGTTGAATAGTATCTCCTTAATAACAAGATCTGATAGCTCAGTTACAGCTCATGTTATTCTATTCTGTGTTATGTGTTCTTACGTTGCATGATTGCGCCAAGTAAAATTCCTAGTTTCAAACAATGGCAATAAAAACTCTTCTGATTCTTCCGATTCTTATTCTTCCGGGTTATATCCCGTGTGTTGAGACTGGCGCATGCGCGATACAAAGGGTCTCCTTAGGCGCACACACCCCCTCGAGAGATCGGATTTCCAATCGCATAGCCCAGGTGTGTTAGTCCAACTTTTCCAAAACCGAACACAATCGGATTAAGGTGTTTCCATGGGTTATAGAATGGTTATTTAGAGTCAAACTATTCGAGAAATCAGACTAATTTAGTGCGTGGACACGTACTGACTGACTGACTGCGCGCCACCTTCCGGCAGCCAAAACAAACACTGTGATTAGTGTTCATTAATTTATGACTACTACCGGGTATATAATTTTTTTTAATTTATCACATGCGTTGACGTGTTAGCGTTGACAGCCCTAAAAAAACATTTGCTATGCAAGTGAAACATAGAATTGTGAAACATATAAATAATTGTCAAAAAAATGTGTTATGTTAAACCACTAATCGTAACATAAACTAGCCGGTGGTGTTCTTGTTATAATTTTTGCTTTGAAAAATGTAACTGTGAAGAAGTTGCAAACAGTACCTTTAACTAATTCATTGAAGTCAAAAAATCAAATAGTTATTTTTTCTAATGGAATTAATCGATTCAATTGATGAATTGTTGCAGCATTACAAATAACACGATGACGTGTGCAACAATTGTAATCGGAAATAGAGTTTTTGGAGGAAAAAAAAATCAGGATTCAAATTTTGGCCAAAATCATGCAGCTCTATTGTATTGTTAGTAGAGATGTCCCATAATGGCTTTCTTGCCGATATTCCGATATTGTCAAACTCTTAATTACCGATTCCGATATCAACCGATACGGATATATACAGTCATGGAATTAACACATTATTATGCATAATTTTGTTGTGATGCCCCGCTGGATGCATTAAACAATGTAACAAGGTTTTCCAAAATAAATCAACTCAAGTTATGGAAAAAAAAATGCCAACATGGCACTGCCATATTTATTATTGAAGTCACAAAGTGCATTATTTTTTTTAACATGCCTCAAAACAGCAGCTTGGAATTTGGGACATGAGGTTGAGGTGGGGGGGGGTTCTAGGGTAGGGTGTTAGGGGGGTGTATATTGTAGCGTCCCGGAAGAGTTAGTGCTGCAAGGGGTTCTGGGTATTTGTTCTGTTGTGTTACGTTGCGGATGTTCTCCCGAAATGGGTTTGTCATTCCTGTTTGGTGTGGGTTCACAGTGTGGCGCATATTTGTAACAGTGTTAAAGTTGTTTGTACGGCCACCCTCAGTGTGACCTGTATGGCTGTTGACCAAGTTCACTTGTGTGTGTGTGAAAAGCCGTAGGTATTATGTGATTGGGCCGGCACGCAAAGGTTTATTGGCGCTCTGTACTTCTCCCTACGTCCGTGTACCACTCCGTACAGCGGCGTTTTAAAAAGTCATACATTTTACTTTTTGAAACCGATGCCGATAATTTCCGATATTACATTTTAAAGCATTTATCGGACGATATTATCGGACATCTCTAATTGTTAGAAAAAGTATTGCGATATATTGCAATATTGACATTTTTTTTAATCATCTCACTCATGATGCTTCAAATGCATGTGGAGTTGATGAAACATTACATCAGGAGGTTACCTACAGCCACAGTTGTTTTAATGCCAATATCTTTTTTTTTTAGATCCACCACAGGGGGTTATTTGCCACTGGTGACTACAGGGGAGTCCGTGGTTGATTAAATAGATTTGTTAATTCTGGCTTTTATCATAATGAAATTCTCGTAAACATGGTAATACTGAGATTTAAACAGCAGCTTAAAAACAAAAGTTTGACGGTGTTCGGCGATCCTAATAAGCCGGCTATGCAGTCATGCGCGGGAGACTGATGATCTCAAAGCCGCGTTTCATCGATCAGCTGATGATGACAATGTTATAGTGTCCCGCTCATTAGGGTCGGATCGGTCCCGTCAAGAGGGCTTTCTGCTCCGGGCGCAGGGGGCCACTGTCATGTCCACACCGCCGGTCGATTGATGGTCCATTAACGGCCTATTAAACATGACTAAGCGAGGGAGTTGGGGATCACAATGTTGAGTCAATAGGGGTTTCCCCGCTGCTCGGCACGATCCCGGTGTTTGTTAATAGACCCCATGAGCTTGGGCTTGCCGAGTGTTTCCCTGCTGTTTGTATTAGCTGTGACTTAATTTGAAGGGTTTTTTTCATTGAATCTAGTTGTTGATGGCATTATTGTTTTCTGCAAGCTGTAATTGATTATTATAGGTGATGAGAGCTAGAGTTGGATAAAGTTTAGTACCTGTCAAACACCTCTGAAAAGGTGTTTGACAAACCACTCACTCAGGCTTTTGTACAAAGGCAAAGTGTTCCTACCTTTCTATTTATTGATTATAGGACAAGCAGTAGAAAATGAATGGATGGTACTTTTTCGTCACTTAGTGTTTGTCTTTGGTACACTAATGTGTAGAGATGTCCGATAATGACTTTTTTGCCGATGTCCGATATTCCGATATTGTCCAACTCTTAATTACCGATTCCGATACCAACCGATACCGATATATACAGTCGTGGAATTAACACATTATTATGCCTAATTTTGTAGTGATGCCCCGCTGGATGCATTAAACAGTGTAACAAGGTTTTCCAAAAGAAATCAACTCAAGTTATGGAAAAAAATGCCAACATGGCACTGCCATATTTATTATTGAAGTCACAAAGTGCATTATTTTTTTTTACATGCCTCAAAACAGCAGCTTGGAATTTGGGACCTGCTCTCCCTGAGAGGGGGTGTATATTGTAGCGTCCCGGAAGAGTTAGTGCTGCAAGGGGTTCTGGGTATTTGTTCTGTTGTGTTTATCAAATCAAATCAAATCAACTTTATTTATAGAGCACATTTAAAATTTACCACAGGGGTAGCCAAAGTGCTGTACAATGAGCAGGTTAAAAGATAAAACGAGTACCGAGCAAACACAACACAACACAAACAGAACACGATAGAAAATAAATAATTAAAATAGAATTAATAAAAACATAAAAACATAAAAACAGGATCACAGCAGGTGTATTATGGGGCGCCATTGCAGGATGGATATCACTCAGTGTTAAAAGCCATGGAATAAAAGTATGTTTTTAAGAGAGATTTAAAAACAGGAAGAGAGGAGGCTTGTCTAACACTCAGGGGTAGGTCGTTCCAGAGCTTGGGAGCAGCAACGGCGAAAGCTCTGTCACCTCTAAGCTTCAGCCTTGTGTCAGGGACCGTCAACAGCAGCTGATCGGCTGATCTTAAGGATCGGGTGGGGCAGTAAGGCTGAAGGAGGTCGGAGAGATAGGTTGGCGCGAGGTTGTTTAGACATTTAAAAACAAATAAAAGGAGTTTAAAATGTATTCGGTAACGCACAGGGAGCCAGTGAAGGGACGCTAAAATAGGGGTGATGTGCTCACGTCTGCGGGTCTGTGTTAGCAGACGAGCAGCAGAGTTCTGCACGAGCTGCAGGCGGGCGAGGGAGGCCTGGCTAATGCCAACATACAGGGCATTACAATAATCAAGACGAGTCGAGATAAAAGCGTGGATTAATTTCTCAAGATCATGTCTTGATAGAAGCGGTTTCACTTTCGCTATTTGGCGTAATTGATAAAAGCTTTTTTGAACGACGCTGCTGATTTGTTTTTCGAATTTAAAATCTGAGTCAAACTTTACCCCCAGGTTTGTGACAGAGTCGCTGAGATACGGGGTCAGAGTGCCGAGGTCAACGTTGGGGGAGGGAGAGCGACTTGGACCGAACAACATAACTTCTGTTTTATCTTCAATTAGGCTCAGGAAGTTAGCTGAAAGCCAGACTTTGATGTCGTGCAGGCAGTCAATAAGACGTTGAACCGTGTTATTTTGTGCCATGGGAAAATAAATCTGGCAATCATCGGCATAAAAATGAAATGCAATACTGTACTTCCTAAAAATAGAACCAAGGGGGAGAAGGTAAAGCGCAAATAAAATTGGGGCAAGGATTGAGCCCTGGGGGACCCCATGTGGTAAAGGAGCTGTGGACGACATAAAACTGTCTACTTTTACACAAAAACTCCTATGTTGTGTTACGGTGCGGATGTTCTCCCGAAATGTGTTTGTCATTCTTGTTTGGTGTTTGTTCACAGTGTGGCGCATATTTGTAATAGTGTTAAAGTTGTTTATACGGCCACCCTCGGTGTGACCGGTATGGCTGTTGACCAAGTATGACTTGCATTCACTTGTGTGTGTGAAAAGCCGTAGATATTATGTGAGCAAGCAAAGGCAGTGCCTTTAAGGTTTATTGGCGCTCTGTACTTCTTCCTAAGTCCGTGTACACAGCGGCGTTTTAAAAAGTCATACATTTTTCTTTTTGAAACCGATACCGACAATTTCCGATATTACATTTTAAAGCATTTATCGGCCGATAATATTGGCAGTCCGATATTATCGGACATCTCTAGATGGTACTTTTTCGTCACTTATTGTTTGTCTTTGGTACACTGTGTATATTTTAGGCCATTGGTTCTTTGTTTTATTTTTGCAAAAATACAGTATATATATATATTTTCATATTGCTCTTTTTATCTTTGGTATGAACATTATTATGTAAACTCGAAGTTATTGGGGTTTTTTTTTGGTTCTTTGTTGTTGATTTTTTTGTATTACAACATTTTATTATTTGATCATGTTGTACTGCATTGGAATCTTTTGTTTTGTGATTGTGTGATGTTTTTTGCCTGGACCCCAGGAAGAATAGTCTCCACTGCGGTGTAGACTAATGGGGATCCTTAATAAACTCAAACTAAACCTTGTTGTAATGTTAATCCATTAAAGCGTCACATTCGCACACCGATCATCTCTCAAACTGTTTCAAAGTGAAACCTTTTTTTTTAAAAATATTATTTAGCTTTTTCTCTGTGTTGCTTAGGCAGACAACTCTGCTTTTACACCTCTACAGTCTTTCTACTTGTAAAATAAAGAGCGGGGAACGGGAAAGGTCAGGAAAAGTTTGCAAGCTAAATTGGGTCTTTTAACCCTTTTTTATGTAACTTCCTGTGTGTTTCAGGTTGGCGTTGTATGTGTACGAGTATCTGCTACACGTGGGAGCACAGAAGTCCGCACAGACCTTCTTGTCTGAGGTAAGGCTTGCTACTTAAGAAATTGTGAAACAATTACCTGGAATTAGGGCTTGGCATCGATGCTAGCCGGGTCTTGCATTAGGATCCTCCAGGAACCGTTCAAATTTGTAAACATTGATTCTTGTTTTCGATGCTCAGTCCGCCGACCGGAAGAAATAGCTGGCACAGAGGGGGCTTGCAGCTGTCTGTCTCCAATACCATGTAGAGCCGTTCCCTAAGTCAATAATCCTCCATAGCGGCAAATAGACTACATTTTTACATTTTAAGTAGCGTTATCACTGGAGGTCTGAAGGACAAAGCTTAAGCAAGGAGCAGCGGGCAAGCTATCTTGAAACAACAGAAGAAATACAGTAGGTGCTTAGTAAAGTTTCAAAAGTGTAGACGGAAACACGTTACAGCAGAAAGTAAGCCGTTATTAACAGGAAATTAACAAGTAGAATTATAAGAGTTTTGGGAGAGAATAATATACTGTAACTACTAGGGGTGTAACGGTACACAAAAATGTCGGTTCAGTAGGTACCTCGGTTTAGAGGTCACGGTTCGGTTCATTTTCGGTACAGTAAGAAAACAACAAAATATAAATTTGTAAACAATGGCTTTATCGTTTTAACATTGGGAACACTATAATAATTCTGCCCACGTTATTCCACATTAAACAGCCTCAAGTTGTTGCTCAAATTAAATAAAATGACACAACTTTTCTTCTACATTTAAAAAGTGCAACATTAAACCGTTTCAAATCAACTCATCGTGCTTAATTTATTACAGCATTTGGGAAGCCTGTAGTTTATTTTTATTATGTAAATGTTATATCAACATGTGATAGCAGGGACCCTGCCATTCAAAACTAGGCTGCTCCATTACTAATGATTAATGTAACTATAGCTGAAAAAATGGTACAATAGCAATAGGAGAGATTATTCATCCCTGAACACCATGGAGTTCATGTAGGCTTAATGATGCAGTTACATTATTATATCAACTATCAGAGACAGAAACTCTTCATTTAACATAATGTCCTTTTTTGCTGCTTCAACACAGCTCAATCAACACAGAAAAAGGTAAAGTGAAATAACAGACAGACAGGGCTTTGCTGTCCGTAACACACACACACACACACCGCAAAATGAGCTAACGTTACGCTAAAAGCTAATTAGTCTTCACCTCAAGCCAGGACTGCGAGCGAGCTGAACTGCCGTTAAGGTTTCTAGAAGGTCAATGGGCTCATAGTGATGTTACTAGTAGTTGACTGGGAGGTGTTTATTATCATTTGGGGAGAGGCCGCTGCCTTATGCTTACCTGCTAAACACCTATGTACTCGAATGATTGAAATAAATAAATGTTTTTAAGCCAAATTATTGGTAAACACAGTTTATGTATAATAATTTACGTAAAACCGCGAGTAATGAATAAAGTTTTCATCAATTAATATATTCTGTAGACATACCCTCATCTGCTCTCTTTTCCTGAAAGCTGATCTGTCCAGTTTTGGAGTTGATGTCAGCATCTGCTTTGAGTGTCGCAGGATATCCACACATTCTTGCCATCTCTGTCGTAGCATAGCTTTTGTCGGTAAAGTGTGCGGAACAAACGACTGACCATTTCATCGGCTTTCCCCACACCCTCGTATTTTGAACAAATTTTATCCAATTTCTTGCCACTTTCGCATCTTTGGGCCACTGGTGCAACTTGAATCCGTCCCTGTTCGTGTTGTCACACCCTCCGACAACACACCGACGAAAGTGAGAAAATGGCGGATTGCTTCCCGATGTCGTGGCGTCATCGCTCCGAGAGCGAATAATAGAAAGGCGTTTAATTCGGCAAAATTCACCCATTTAGAGTTCGGAAATCGGTTAAAAAAATATATGGTCTTTTTTCTGCAACATCAAGGTATATATTGACGCTTACATAGGTCTGGTGATAATGTTCCCCTTTAAGTAGAGGAGGCACAGACATCAACGTGGATCAACGTTAGCTTTATTTTTCAACTCACATGCAAGCAAATACACCACAGTGTCAATTCCGGGCCTTCGACAATCGCATTTTTTAGAATCAAAATATATATTCATATATTACATACAGCCTATTATTTCCGCACTATTGATGCACGGAAAATTTGGCCGTTGAAAAAGTATTTTCCTAACTGAAACCGGACGTTGTGATGAAATATCCACTTCCGCTGGCGGGCTGCAAATGACGTAGCTTGCCCAAAGCTGATGAAAAAGTCACATATGATAAGATCAGATTCCAATCGGATTTAGACTACCTCTTGATGTGGCCTGAATCTTATGGTGCCAAAACACTGCCAGTAAGATTTGGTATCGGGAACATTTTTTTACATTTTAGAAAAAATTGCTTTGGCAACAAATAAATACAAACATTGAAAAAATACAACATTTTTGGTGGATACTTTTTTGAATCATGACATGTTTTTGATGCCAATATTCATATTTCTGTACACTTTTATTGTTTTTGTGTGTTTCAAAGTTTTTTATGACCAGGTTTTTTTTCACATTTGCTGCTCTTTTTTTCAAGGTTTTCTTTGTTTTCGGTATAGCTTCGTTTTTTTACGGTTTCAAACTAATGGCAGTGTTTTAGCGTGACGGGCGGGGCTTACAACAAGTTTACCCGGAAGCAGTTTTATTGGACTTGGAGCTGCAGGAAAAACACAGAAGAAGAAAGGAGGACCAATTGTGTCTAAACTACCGTATTTTCCGCACCATAAGGCGCCCTGGGTTAAAAGCCGCGCCTTCAATGAACGGCATATTTCAAAACTTTGTCCACCTATAAGCCGCCCCGTGTTGTAAGCCGCATCTAACTGCGCTAAAGGAATGTCAAAAAAACAGTCAGATAGGTCAGTCAAACTTTAATAATATATTAAAAACCAGCGTGATGTGGGCGCGCACGGAGTCGTATATCAACATGGACGGAGCTGCGTGAAAAAAGCCACCCGGCCTCTTCGCGTAAACTTACCTTAACCACTCGCTCATCTTTTCTTCATCCATCCCTTCGAGTTAGCTTTTATGATGACGCCGGCTGGAAAGGTCTCTTTTGGCAAGGTCTTCCTTTTGAATATCACCATGGGTGGAAGTTTCTGGCCATTAGCATGGCAAGCTAGAACCACAGTGAAGGATGACTTCTCATTCCCTGTGGTGCGAATATTCACCGTACGTGCTCCCGTTGTATCCACAGTGCGGTTCACAGGAATATCAAAAGTCAGCGGAACCTCGTCCATGTTGATAATGTTCTCTGGCCGGATCTTTTTTTCAGCTATCTTGTTTTTACAATATGCACGGAAAGTAGCCAGCTTTTCTTGAAAGTCTTTAGGCAGTTGCTGTGAAATAGTAATCCGTGTGCGGATGGAGAGATTGCGTCTTTTCATGAACCGGATCCCTGTCGCTTAGTAGGAGCCATTTTGTGGTCTTTACAGATGTAAACACACAAAGGAAATGAAACGTACGGTAATATCCGCGCGCTTCTTCTTCTTCTACGCGGGCGGGTGGTTGCTTACAGTAGAAGAAGAAGCGCTTCCTGTTCTATGGGGGCGGGTGCTTACCTTGGCGGTTGCTTGCGTAGAAGAAGAAGCACTTCCTCTTCTACGGGGAAAAAAGATGGCGGCTGTTTACCGTAGTTGCGAGACCGAAACTTTATGAAAATGAATCTTAATATTAATCCATATATAAAGCGCACCGGGTTATAAGGCGCACTGTCAGCTTTTGAGAAAATTTGTGGTTTTTAGGTGCGCCTTATAGTGCGGAAAATACGGTAAGTTTAATACAAGTTTCAAAATATGAAATTATGAAGCAAAAGTAGCTTTTTACATTTATCTTGAGTAGGCCTGTGTGTGTTGCTGTCAGCGGATTTATCTCCTGCTCGGAAAAAAATATTGTATTTTTAAATTTAACACCGTGAACTGCTGTACTTTTACTTTTTGACTACGTACCTAATTCGTAAAGCACTCTGGTTAACTTTGTTACTTTCAAAATTGATTTCATATATGCAGTACATTTCAGCACTAAGAGGTTGGTAGGATAGCTTTCTGTTTTTTTTAATTAAATGTTGAATTTATTACTAAGCAATATGCATTCATTCATTGTTATTCTTAACAGGGGGGGAACATAATTCTCTTTACAAAGCAAGTAAAATAACTTTAAAGCAATTATTCCTATTTATTAGTTATGATACAGTTTATGGAGGATTTATTATTATTGCTTAATTTTTTGATCAAATGTAATATGGCAGTCAAGCAACAGCTTCACTCACTTGATGATGTTCTGTTGTTGGATGTCCTCTCAGAAACACGCCGGTGAAGAAAATCCAGATTATGTCCCACAAAGGCAGAAGTCTTCTTTGTTTTTCTTATTGAATTATATACAGCAACATCATAAAATACTACTCAGATATTATTTTAAAGATGTTTTAACGTAATTGTTAATAGAAAGGTTGTCTCCAAAAGTCCAGCCTATTTTTTAAAACTAATTTAAAAAAATCCCTTGCTCTACAATACAGCGGTTGATGATGCAAAATTCATGTCATATCATTTAGGATAGCTAAATGTATTCCCCTATTTTGTTTTTTTTGCAATTAAGGCAGGAAATGAATCACGGTAGTTTCCGCACATTGTTTATTAATTGATAAAAGTCCAAATAATACTTAAACAATACAATAGGACACACAATAAGACACAATTTCAACTATTTAGGTATAAACAGAAAGAAATTGATATATCAGATGTAAGGCTTTACTTCCAAACACTGATAAAAGCTCCATGCATGAAGTTGTCTCCACAGCCTGGATATGAGGCTCTCTCTCGAGGGAACAAGAAGAAGAATTTTTTTTACATTTATGGACGTGAAATAGTTTTTGTTAATTTTGTTGACCACTGACCGAGGAAATTATAAACTAACTAAAAAAAATACTAGCCGCCAGAGGTCTCTCAACATTAGGATAGTGGAAGTCTCGTATTCAAACACAAATTTAGGTTGCTCAATGTCACGCCAAGCTTTACATGTCTGCTGTTAAAATATTTGAAATGAATAAACACAGCTATACTTACATTTTAAAGTTGCTCGTTTCTCTCCGCGTAGAAATGTAAGAAAGTTCTGTTCCATACGGAGTTTCTCCAAATATCACGGCTATATTGAGACAAACATGTACAGTATAATTTGAAAATACATAAATAATTTCCGTACTATTTATTCTACATCCTCAAAGTGTGGCTTGGTTAACACAAAGATATCAAATAACTTTTAAACTTGATTTAGAGCACCTCAGTCCTCCTCCTTCTTTTTTTGGTTTATTGGCGGTTGACAAGCAACCTTGTGGTGTGCATTACGGCCACCTACTGATATGGAGTGTGGACCGAGATGGAACCCTACCCTATATTTTTTTTCTACAACCCCGTCTTTTTAAAATATGTACGTAATGCTTTGTACCCTATGTTCGGTCCTCCTTTATTCTTCTACAGTGTTTTAACTGCAAACCCAAGTCCAGTAAAACTGCTTCCGGGTAAACTTCTTGTAAGCCCTGCTCAGATGCACCCGCCCCTCATGCTAAAATACTGCCATTAGTTTGAAACGGTAAAAAAAAGAAGCGAAACCGAAAATAAGAAACAAAACCGTTGAAAAAAAGAAACGATTGTGGGTAAAAAATGTGTCATAAAAACCTTTGAAACACACAAAAACAATAAAACGTGTACAAAAATATGAATATTGGCATCAAAACATGTCATGATTTGATAAAATATCCTCCAAAAGTATTGTATTTGTTCAATGTTTATTGTTTATTATTTATTGCCAAAACTTGTTTCGGTGTTTTCTACAATGTCATTTTTTTTTTATAGCAAATCTTCCTGGCATGGAGAAAAGATCAGATTTTAAACACTTTTCAACTGAAAAAATCCGATCTCTGTCACTTGAGGGCAAAAAAAAAATCAGATTTTTGGTGTGCAATGTAAACGTGGCCAATGAGTTTTAGTAGTTTTTGCTTATATTAATTATTGTGAACTTTTGGCTTTAATTTGCACAAACAAATGTATGTAATAAAAGAAAATAAGGAACCAGTTTAAGAGAGCCCGTCCTGAGATCGGTAGGTTGTGAGTTCAAACCCCGGCCGAGTCATACCAAAGACTATAAAAATGGGACCCATTACCTCCCTGCTTGGCACTCAGCATCAAGGGTTGGAATCGGGGGTTAAATCACCAAACATTATTCCCGGGCGTGGCCACCACTGCTGCTCACTGCTCCCCTCACTTCCCAGGGGGTGATCAAGGGTGATGGGTCAAATGCAGAGAATAATTTCGCCACACCTAGTGTGTGTGTGACAATCATTGGTACCGTATTTTCCGCACCATAAGGCGCCCTGGGTTATAAGCCGCGCCTTCAATGAACGGCATATTTCAAAACTTTGTCCACCTATAAGCCGCCCGGTGTTGTACGCCGCATCTAACTGCGCTAAAGGAATGTCAAAAAAACAGTCAGATAGGTCAGTCAAACTTTAATAATATATTAAAAACCAGCGTTCTAACAACTCTGTTCACTCCCAAAATGTACGCAAATGTGCAATCACAAACATACGTATATCAACATGGACAGAGCTGCGTGAAAAAAGCTACCCGGCCTCTTCGCGTAAACTTAAACTTCCCTTAACCACTCGCTCATCTTTTCTTCATCCATCCCTTCGAGTTAGCTTTTATGATGACGCCGGCTGGAAAGGTCTCTTTTGGCAAGGTCTTCCTTTTGAATATCACCATGGGTGGAAGTTTCTGGCCATTAGCATGGCAAGCTAGAACCACAGTGAAGGATGACTTCTCATTCCCTGTGGTGCGAATATTCACCGTACGTGCTCCCGTTGTATCCACAGTGCGGTTCACAGGAATATCAGTTGCTGTGAAATAGTAATCCGTGTGCGGATGGAGAGATTGCGTCTTTTCATGAACCGGATCCCTGTCGTTTAGTAGGAGCCATTTTGTGGTCTTTACAGATGTAAACACACAAAGGAAATGAAACGTACGGTGATATCCGCGCGCTTTTTCTTCTTCTACGCGGGCGGGTGGTTGCTTACAGTAGAAGAAGAAGCGCTTCCTGTTCTATGGGGGCGGGTGCTTACCTTGGCGGTTGCTTGCGTAGAAGAAGAAGCGCTTCCTGTTCTACCGGGAAAAAAGATGGCGGCTGTTTACCGAAGTTGCGAGACCGAAACTTTATGAAAATGAATCTTAATATTTATCCATATTTAAAGCGCACCGGGTTATAAGCCGCACTGTCAGCTTTTGAGAAAATTTGTGGTTTTTAGGTGCGCCTTATAGTGCGGAAAATACGGTACTTTTACTTTTAAATATTGTGTTGATCATGTTCCACTGTCAATAGCACTCACCAATGTCACCATGAATATATACATCCATATATATACAGTATTTTTATTTTTATTTTTTTTTATTACAAAAAATACAATAAAAAATAATACAGTTATTACATGCAGGGTTTTCCCCAGATTGCAAACATACATGTGGCGGTGGGGGCGTGGCTCAGTGCATGGTCAATATGACACCATCATATAATTTGCATAATCTGTGATGATGCATATATTTTTTTTAAAAAGGCTAAAAAAATGTATACAATTAATATATATTTTTCCTATTTAGTTTTACTCTATTTTTCAATTGTTGCTGCTTATTGTACAATTTACTTTGTTGAGAATCTTTCAAGTTTTGAGAGACTTGTCCAAACCTTTTAGTGACTTTTTCTTTATTAGGTGGCGACTTGTCCAGGGTGTACACCGCCTTCCGCCCGATTGTAGCTGAGATAGGCTCCAGCGCCCCCCGCGACCCCAAAGGGAATAAGCGGTAGAAAATGGATGGATGGATATCAAAAAATAGCATCTTTTTCTGGTGTTATTAGAGACTGGACTCGTTTTTAGAGACACTTCTGCTGTTTTATGTCCCAGACAGACGGCGAGAGCTGCAGCGACACTCACTGACGTCACACTTGCTTCACGCTGCTGCTCTAGCTGCATTTTCTCTCCTTAAAAGAGCACCGATATTTGCACATTACACATTTTGTAGATTGCTTCTCTCGTATATAATAAAGTACATCTCGTAGTACATAGTACAGCTTGAGCTTACATCTTGCCCGTAATAGTGCATCCAATCAAACACAGATCTGAATCTAAAAGCTGAAGATCCCTAAACCCGAGGTCGTCTCTTGTACTCCTCACCGATATTACTGTTGTTGTCCATGAGCACGAGGTGTGGCGTACATTTTTAATGACCAAATCCTATAAAGTTACGTGGCCGTCCTGGTTTCTTGTACGCAGTGACATGCCACCATTTGACGCCAGAAAACCCGATGCGGCAACAGCAATGCCTGAGTAACTATGCTGAGAGTCAGGTTGATTGGAGTGGAAAAAGAGCCAGAAAAGTAAACCAAGCGGTTTGGTTAGGTCTGATGACTAATGATTTATATGGTACCAGCTTTTGGCACTCTTATAGGGTACTAATTGATTGATTGAAACTTTTATTAGTAGATTGCACAGTACAGTACATATTCCGTACAATTGACCACTAAATGGTAACACCCGAATAAGTTTTTCAACTTGTTTAAGTCCACGTTAATCAATTCATGGTAGCGACTAACTACAAACAGTGTCTCTTAACCACATTGTTGGGCTGCGAGTGCCAAAAATCTATATTTCTCAGCTGTAGTTTGTATGGGCAGCAGCGGTAATCGGTTGTAGTACACTTTTCCACCACTTGTGGCAGTAATTACAGAAGAAGCCTGGAGCCATATACGTTTTTTTTTAAAGCGGAACATTATCACAATTTCAGAAGGGTTAAAACCATTAAAAATCAGTTCCCAGTGGCTTATTATATTTTTCGAAGTTTTTTTTCAAAATTTCACCCATCACGCAATATCCCTAAAAAAAAGCTTCAAAGTGCCTGATTTTAACCATCGTTATAAACACCCGTCCATTTTCCTGTGACGTCACATAGTGAAGCCAACACAAACAAACATGGCGGAAAGAACAGCAAGCTATAGCAACATTAGCTCGGATTCAGACTCGGATTTCAGCGGCTTAAGCGATTCAACAGATTACGAATGTATTGAAACGGATGGTTGTAGTGTGGAGGCAGGTAGCGAAAACAAAATTGAAGAAGAAACTGAAGCTATTGAGCCATATCGGTTTGAACCGTATGCAAGCGAAACCGACGAAAACGACACGACAGCCAGCGACACGGGAGAAAGCGAGGACGAATTCGGCGATGGCCTTCTAACCAACGATTGGTATGTGTTTGTTTGGCATTAAAGGAAACTAACAACTATGAACTAGGTTTACAGCATATGAAATACATTTGGCAACAACATGCACTTTGAGAGTGCAGACAGCCCAGTTTTCATCAATTAATATATTCTGTAGACATACCCTCATCCGCTCTCTTTTCCTGAAAGCTGATCTGTCCAGTTTTGGAGTTGATGTCAGCAGGCCAGGGAAGCTAGAGTCGATAGGGGGTTTAGCTCGCTCGTCTGCGGGAACAAACTGCCGCCATTGCTTGCCGTGCTAGCGAGGTCCTTTGTCCCTGAATTGCTCACACACTCCGGCAGATTCAATGGGGGTCTGGCGGCAGATTTCTTTGACTTTATCGTTGGAAATGCATCTGCTTTGAGTGTCGCAGGATTTCCACACATTCTTGCCATCTCTGTCGTAGCATAGCTTTCGTCGGTAAAGTGTGCGGAACAAACGTCCCATTTCTTGCCACTTTCGCATCTTTGGGCCACTGGTGCAACTTGAATCCGTCCCTGTTCGTGTTGTTACACCCTCTGACAACACACCGACGAGGCATGATGTCTCCAAGGTACGGAAAACAGTCGAAAAAACGGAAAATAACAGAGCTGATTTGACTCGGTGTTTGAGAAAATGGCGGAATGCTTCCCGATGTGACGCCACGTTGTGACGTCATCACTCCGAGAGCGAATAATAGAAAGGTGTTTAATTCGCCAAAATTCACCCATTTAGAGTTCGGAAATCGGTTAAAAAAATATATGTTCTTTTTTCTGCAACATCAGGGTATATACTGACGCTTACATAGGTCTGGTGATAATGTTCCCCTTTAAGGGCAACAATTATGAATAGAGCAGCAAAGCTAAATTTTCATTTGCACTCAAATTTTATTGACCTGTTTATTTAAGAAACATATTTATTACTAATTTAGTTCAAATGTATTTATTTTAGCACTGCGTAATTGTATGTAAATGTATTTTTCATCAGTTTTACAGAGTCCCTTCTTTTGCAGCATATTTGATTTGTATTTATTTTTGTAATCAGCTTGACTAAGGCCTTGATAATAATCTTTGTAATTAACACATGACAAGGTTTATCCTGTTAAACTGTAAGTAGGTTAGATGTTTTTATTTAGTGCTGCAGCTATCGATTATTTTAGTAATCGAGTAATCTACTGATAAGTTAGTTCGATTCATTGAGTAATTGGATAAAACACACTTATAGCCTCAATCCGCATTTTAGGAAAAATAGTTGAAAAAACTCCACATTTTTTTCTTAATAAATGCACTTTATCAATCTTTAAATTGCACTTTTAATGTGTGTGCAATTTTGTATTTATAAACATAAATTAAATTTTTTTGATAAACTCATGGAACCCACACACAACAATTGGCTCATGTACGCTCTATTGCAACGTGTGAAAGCTATGCCCCAATATTTATAGTTCCAAATTGTATACATTTTGATTATTAAATGATTAATCTCAGCAACAAAATGTGAATTTAAGTTTTTTTCTAATCAAATTAATCGTTGCAGCCCGATAATTATTGAATTTAACCTAAATAAAGAATAAGGTTATTAATTCAGTGTTAATATTTGAGTGGGCTCCGAGCCCCTCTGTAGTGGAAAAGTCGGGCCCCGAGGTCAAAAAGGTTAAGAACCCCCGAACTAAAGGGTTCAAAAAGAAACATTTTTAGATGACACTTTTTAAGTCAAATGATGAATTTGGTAAGAGTGCACGATATTGGGGTGATATGAGGAATTATGACTTTGATTGGCAACACTAAATTGGCCCTAGTGTGTGAATGTGAGTGTGAATGTTGTCTGTTTATCCGTGTTGGCCCTGCGATGAGGTGGCGACTTGTCCAGGGTGTACCCTGCTTTCCGCCCATGTGCAGCTGAGATAGACTCCAACACCCCTCCGCGACCCTATAAGAGACAAGCGGTTGAAAATGGATGAATGGATGGACTTAAAAAATAAGTACATTTGTTGTAAGTGTGGGTGTAGGGTTTCGGGTTAACAATTCAAGTGCTCCTCCAGTTGTGAACTTCCCCTAAGCTGAGTGTAAACAAAGATATCTGTTCAAATATATCAGGGCCCTGAGATTAACTTCTTTCTGCTTCTTTTCATAGATCCGATGGGAGAAGAACATCACGTTAGGGGAGCCCCCTGGATTTCTCCATTCGTGGTGGTGGTGAGTATCACAGCAGTTTCCTCACATATTGTTTTTTTCCATCTACTACTGACAACGGACAAGCCACCCACACTCTGCACCGGGGGTCTGTAACCCGCGGCATGCGGCTGCCTGGAGCTTTTTCGAAAATGTATAAAAATAGAAAAAGATGAGGGGAGTTTGTTTACAAGTACAACTTTCTCTGATGCTGCCACAGAAAGACGTATTTTATGTCACTCCTTCTTTGTCTTATTTTGTCCACCAAACTTTTTATACTGTGTGTGAATGCACAAAGGTGAGCTTTGTTGATGTAATTGACTTGTTGGAGTGCTAATCAGGCATATTTGGTCAGTGCATCGATGCTATTTAGGCTAGCTGTATGTACGTATTGCATCATTATGCCTCGTTTGTAGGTATATTTGAGCTCATTTATTTCCTTTACTTTTATCCTCATTGTATTTAATTTATATTTGCATGTCTCATGACATAGTATCTGTATGTAATATTGGCTGCATGTCTGATAGTTGTTTGTGTGCCATGTTGTTCCAGACCACAGCAAATGTTACCCAGCTTGCAAAGATTCTAATCAATCCATTAGAAGACAACCTGCCTTCTATACCTTTGGCCATTAAAAGACAGTAATTTTTAGGAGTTATATCACCTTTTGAGAAGCCTCCGTTTTACTAATGTTTTCCAATGTTGTAAAAATGTGTAGAATAAATATTAAAATACAAAATTTGTGTCAGCCTGCGACACATAGTCATTTTGATAGTAGGTTAATATAGCTAATATAGACACTTAAATAATGCGTTGCCTCCATTATAACACTTTTATATAAGACTTTTAACTTTTTGCGGCTCCAGATACAGATTTTTTTATTTTATTTTTGGTCCAATATGGCTCTTTCAACATGTTGGGTTGCGGACCCCTGCTCTACACGGTCCACATTTCCAAACAAGGGGCCAACTCCATCCTCATGATGTCCAGTTGAGCCCGTTGGAGTAAAAATGACTGCTGTTTTGTTGTGATATATGATTTTAAGTTGATGCCATTGGTGAGTCTTGGGGATGGGGGTGGGGGCACAGAGTCTCAGCCTTATGGGTGACCAGACTCACTGAGGGCGTGACCCATCCTCCATTCTACAGCTTTCTATCTTTAACCCCCCCCTCTTCCTGAAACAATAGATCCAGATGGTTAGGGAATGGATGCACCCCCTTCCCCCTTTTTTGGGGGTCCCCTCCCCCTCCTCACCCCAGTCACCCTTTATGTGCCCCTCACCCTCCCACCTTTCCTCCTTTGTTCGGGCAGCAGAAGGATTCTTAGCAGATTATCCCGTCGCATTCCAGCCTCCTTTTGTGCCACCCCTCCGTCCGCTGTCTTTGCTCGGTCGCTGCTGTCATTTCTGCCCCTGGCTAAAGGTTGACCTCAGGGGAGGGGGCAGGGGGGGCGGTCGCGGGAGCTCGGGTCAGCTCTTTTAACACTTGAAATCAGCCATTTTGCTTGTCCTAATACCATTGTCGGTGGTTCTCATGCAGTTTAAAACATGTTACTGTAAAGCCAAATATAGTCAGATGTCCTTTCACGATTTTTAAGCTACTGTAAATGTCATCAGCAGCATACTGGTGGATCTGAATGATCGCTGACTACCGGTACTTACTGCAGGCGATACTAAACCCCTCACCTTAAGCAGATTGCTCCACGGCTCGACTTAATTCGAATCCAAACACGCCTACAACTGTAGGATGAGACCGCCGAGGCTTGGATCGAGCCCAGAGCGGGAGTCTGAACCAGACCCCAGGTGCTAATAAATTATCTCGCTCAATTAAAATGTAAGTCGCTTTACACGCATACATATATTAGCTCGGACTATTGAGTCAATGTAATCACTAATTAACGCCAAATTCCCTTCATTGCCACTGTTTAACGCACGTTGAGATTTGATGACCTTTTGCCCAAACCGGAACAAAGTACATTTAGGAGCTTGCAAAGTTTTTGGTAAGGGAAGATTTCCCAATTATTTTCAGCTCAGTAGCTCCAAACTGCACTAAAATTATGTTTTTTGTGGAACTCACCTTATATCACAGGTAGTGGTTTCCCTATGTATGATATCAGTCCGATCCATCCATCCATCCATTTTCTACCGCTTATTCCCTTCAGGGTCGCGGGGGGCGCTGGAGCCTATTTCAGCTACAATCGGGCAGAAGGCGGGGTACACCCTGGACAAGTCGCCACCTCATCGCAGGGCCAACACAGATAGACAGACAACATTCACACTCTCATTCACACACTAGGGCCAATTTTAGTGTTGCCAATCAACCTATCCCCAGGTGCATGTTTTTGGAAGTGGGAGGAAGCCGGAGTACCCGGAGAGAACCCACGCAGTCACAGGGAGAACATGCAAACTCCATACAGAAAGATCCCGAGCCCGGGATTGAACCCAAGACTACTCAGGACCTTCGTATTGTGAGGCAGACGCACTAACTTAACCCCTCTGCCACCGTGGGCAGCACGGTGGAAGAGGGATATCGGTCCGATATCAGCCAAAAAACACGTATCGGATTGTATCGGCTTGCATCTAAAATCGTCGATACAAGCAGTCCTGCAGCACATTTACTTGTGCAAATCTGGAATGCCAGTTGACAGCCAAATGCCTTCCAAAAACACACAAAGTTGGTCTTTTCTTCTATTTTAGTAAACGTCATTTACAAAAGGAGACTATAGGCTACTAGGAGCTAGCACCTGCACAACATTTAAGCACACAATAGCACAAAAAGCTAGTAGGGGTGTAACTGTATTGTAGGTATTTCGGTTTTAAAGTCTTCAAAATAATGCAGTGATGCGTGACAGTATTAAACAAAAAGTTGTGTAGTTTTTTTCTGGCGCTTTAGCGTTGGCCGGGTCTAAAAATAAACTACATCTCCCAGAATGGTCTGCACAGACCGGGACCGGAAAGGTGGGGTGCATGAAGCGCGGTTAGCAGGAAGTGAAGTGGGTTCGTAGTAGATGAAAATAATTGTTGTTTTCAGACATTTCATTAAAATCCATCCATAACTCTGAGTTATGTTGCTAACAAACAGTGAAACAAACGCTGGTGAAAACATAACCTTTTTGTCGGAGGTAAGAAAGTCTGCATTCTGCAAAGCAAAGCGCACCACTTTGTCTCGAGCGTTTCTAAGGCGACAGAGCCAGCCGGTCACGTCGTACCGCACAGACTGAAATCACCCCAAAAAATGTTCAATGCTGGAAATACGAGTAAACTGAAAAACTACTTGATGCATCCTCAATCCATCCATCCATTTTTCCACCGCTTGTCTCTATCGCGGGTTGGCTGGAGCCCATCGCGGGCAGTAGGCAGGGTACACCCTGGACAAGTCACCACTTCATTAACCGTCACCCAGATAAGATTTGAAGCTAAACATCAGTTGGTGAGGTATTTATATTATTAGAATTATATTGTCAGTTAACTTTTCTGAGAAACAGCAAATTCCAGATTGATATAAACATGTGGGGGACACTGCTTCTCAGAAAGTAAAAAGTTGAAAGACACTAAAATGAACATTACTGCTTTACACAGGATGTTTACATTGTCACTTTAACCTCAAGCTGTTTTTTTACATGCTTTTTTTATTTCTCTTTGCTATTTGGGCTTATTGGACCCTAATTAGAATAAAAACTAAGAATCATCTTTTGATATGATGTACTTAGTCCATAAGTACACAAACGTGTACTTCATGCATAGTGACATGCTAATTTTTATTTTTACACTTTTTTTTCCCAAATTCCATTGTATGTTCTACTCTTCTGACACCACCAGATAACAGTGTAAGTGTCCACATAAGCGGCCATAAGACCCCAATTCAGTAGTGTACACAATTTTGGAAATAAGAGCTAAAAGGTGCTGTCCACGCATGTGGCCACTAAGGCCTTTTTAAAGACACTCAACTGTAAAAAAAAAATTTTTAATACTTGCTTGAAACCGTGGCTGTTTTTGCAAAATTCTTTGCACTTAAAAATACATGTTTGTATGATTAAATATGATTAGAACATTTTAGAATTATGTTTGTGTTCAATCACAGTAAGTGTGTTTATCCTAAACATTCCTGTTACTTCATTTTACACACTATAACATTTTAAAGTCTTTTTTTTCTGGACATATATTACAATAATATCGTATCGTGGCCTTAATACCATGATAATATATGGTATACTGTACACTACAAGCTAGACATATACACACATGGTTGGTCTTTTTTGTAATCTAATTAAGTCATCGACAAAAAAGTAAACATGGTAGGCTATAGGCTACTAGGAGCTAGCATCTGCACAGCAGCGAAGCACTTAACAACGCGTCAACTAGACATACTTGATAAGTGTCCTTAATTGAACAATATTGCGGTGTAAAACAGTACATTTGTTAATATAAACAAGTATCAAATAATTGAATTTGATTTTTTGATTTGATGTATTTTATTTCAAATATGCAAGCCTGATCCAATACAGTGCTATAGCCTTAACAGCCATTATAACAAAATGAAAACAATGGAGAATAAAAACGAAAAAAATAAACAAAATGAGCAATTCTTTTTTTTTTTTTACATATTTGGAAAGGAGTGAGAAGAAGTTTACACTTATTTAATCACACCCCTTTTCTTTAAATCATAAATTACTCTGAGCTAGAACGACCTGTTCACTCTATGTTCAGACTTAATTAACTTTTATATACTGTATCTTTCGGAGTATAAGTCGCACCGGAGTATAAGTCGCACCTGCCGAAAATGCATAATAAAAAAGGAAAAAAACATATATAAATCGCACTGGAGCCTGGCCAAACTGTGAAAAAAAACTGCGACTTATAGTCCGAAAAATACGGTACATAAATTATAAATATATACATACATATGCACACTACACTACCACTAGTGATCTTGGAAATGGCATCATGCCACAGCAGCAGCACCACTGCCTCAATTATACAGCAGGTGCATTTTACTTACATATATAAAGTCTCCAATGCAGAAGCGTATTCAGAAGTATCCAGTAACAAATGTGTCCGCATCATTCAATTTAGTATGTCATGAGCTTCATTTAATAAATTATTGTGGGCACTAGGTGTCGCCACATAGATTTAAAGACAGCATAAGTCCATTCCAGGAGGTTAATAATGAATAAGTTAGTGGTTTTCATACCTACCTTTGTTCTCTGTTTGACTAGTTTCACTTGTTTAAACTTTTTTTTTAACATTCCGCACAAAATAATAAAAGTATGTATGATTCCTGCCGATATCGTCCATCCATTTTATACCGCTTGTCCATTTGGGAGTCGCGGGGGGGTGCTGGAGCCTATCTCAGCTGCATTCGGGCGGAAGGCGGGGTACACCCCGGACAAGTCGCCACCTCATCGCAGGGTCAACATTCACACTCACATTCACACACTAGGGCCAATTTAAGTGTTGCCAATCAACATCCCCAGGTGCATGTCTTTGGAGGTGGGGGTAAGCCGGAGGGAGCCCACGCAGTCACGGGGAGAACATGCAAACTCCACACAGAACGACTCCGATCCCGGGTATCGATTCCAGTACATTTGTATTGTGAGGCACATGCACTAACCCCTGTTCCACCTTTCTGCCCCATTAGTGTAAAACACTGTTACACTGCAAAAAGTCAGTGTTCAAAAACAAGAAAAAAAAATAGAAAAAATGAGGGGTATTTTATTTGAACTAAGCAAAATTATCTGCCAATAGAATAAGAAAATTCGGCTGGTCAAGACTTTCCAAAACAAGTAAAATTAGCTAACCTCAATGAACCCAAAAAATACCTTAAAATAAGTATATTCTCACTAATAACAAGTGCACTTTTCTTGGTAGAAAAAAAAAAGAGACCTTTTTGCTCAATATGTTGGAAAATATTCTTAAATTAAGTAAATGCTAGTGCCATTATCTTGACATAATGATATGCGTTCGGCATCATGATTTATTTTTTTCATGCTTGAAGAAAGAAATTATTACTTTAAAAAAGTAGTTTTATACTTGTGAGTGTTAATGACACAGCTTTGTATCAGTTGATATTCTCGTTTCAAGCATGTTTTACTCAATATAGGTCATAACATCTCAGCAACAAGCTGTAATATCTCACTGAGATCATTTAGGACCAAAACCCTTAAAACAAGTAAAACACTCTAACATAAAATCTGCTTAGTGAGAAGAATTATCTTATCAGACAGAAAATAAGCAAATATAACCCTTATTGGAGATTGTAAATCTTACTTAGATTTCAGTTTTTGCAGTGTAGCTTTTGTGTTATCGGTGACAAAGCAAATAGCTGTTTGTGTTATATCAAATACACCTTATTAATAATAAATTAATTTAAATTTCAGAATTAAAACAAAAAAACAGCTGCGGGCCGAAAATGGCCCTTGGGCCGCACATTGGTCAACCCTTATTTAATTTGGTTTAAAAGCGTCAGTTACATGTAAAATATACTCCTTCCTAGTTAGGATGGAAATCACCAATGTAATACATATATTACCATAGAGCAAATGTTTAAATGTGGCCAGATGTCAATCAATCAATCAATCAATGTTTATTTATATATCCCTAAATAACAAGTGTCTCAAAGGGCTGCACAAGCCACAACGACATCCGCGGTACAGAGCCCACATAAGGGTAAGGAAAAACTCACAACCCCAATGGGACGTCGATGTGAATGACTATGAGAAACCTTGGAGAGGACCGCATATGTGGGTGACCCCCCCCCTAGGGGAGACCGGATGCAATGGACGTCGAGTGGGTCTGACATAATATTGTGAAAGTCAAGTCATTAGTGGATCTAACATAATAGTGAGAGTCCAGTCCATAGTGGGGCCAGCAGGAGACCATCCCGAGCACAGGCGAGCGGTCCACCCCGGGTCCTGACTCTGGACAGCCAGAGATGTAAAATTACAGACTCCGCATAATCTTAAAATTGTGTTTCAAAAAAGTATAGTGCAACTTTGAACCTCCGGTGGTGATTCTGCTGAGTCATAAGAATGGTCGTCGGGGCCCGCCGAGCACCATCAGCAATATGAAAACCAAGGACGTGTTTTTTAATAGCTAGTAAGAGGATGGGCAGAATAATAATTTCAAAAGGTTGTAACCCGAGTTAGCTGGGGGAAAAAATGGCGGATGTCATGGTCATCCCTCTCTCGCACTGCTGTAAAGTGGAAATAAATACATTTATGTTGTCTGTGACCTGAGGAGAGCATTTATCGCCCATGTTTATTTTGCATTTCAGCGCCACATTGATATGCATGCCGCGAGGGCGCTCGCGCACTCTGACCTCATCACAGAGTGAGGCTAAGCCGGATAATTAGTTGACTTTTTCCAGATCAAAACATCCATAAGTTCACATGGTTTGGAATTGGCAAATTAGCAAGACGCCATGGCCGCCTGATCGGGTCTGTGTTTACCCGCGTCGCTTTTCCGCCCACTTTTTAGCCCCGAATCGATACGCAAAGACTGATCCAATTAGGACCTCTTAGACACTTGCCGGAAAGTGTTGCTGCTCATGTTGGCGATTTCCCCCGACTTCCACTGCCTATTGACTAGAATCGAAGTTGGTATTGACAGGGGGTTTATGCCTACGTGTCTCAGCCTACAGTGCAATCTGAAAGTATTCCACCTTTTATGTTACAGCCTTATTCAAAAAATGAATAAATACATGTTTGTCCCTTAACGTTCTACACACAATACCCCATAATGACGATGGGAAAAGTGTGGTTTTTTATTTTGCGAATGTATTAGAAATAAAATAACACACATTTACCTAAGTTTTCACAGCCTTCGCTCAATACTTTGTTGATGCACCTTTGGCAGCAATTACAGCCTCAAGTCTTTTTGAATACGATACCACAAGCTTGGCACATTTATTTTTGGGCAGTTTTGCCCATTCCTCTTTGCAGCGCCTCTCAAGCTCCATCAGATTGAATGGGAAGCATTGGTTTTCATCCAGGATGTCTCTGTACATTGCTACACTTATCTTAGTCTAGTCAGGAAGGTGACCAACAACCCGATGGTCACTCGGTCAGAACTACTGCATTCCTCTGTGGAGAGAGGACAACTATCTCTGCAGTGATCAACCAATCAGGCCTGTATGGTAGAGTGGCCAGACGGAAGTCATTTCTTACCAAAAAGTTTGTCAAAATGCACCTGAAAGACTCTCAGACCATGAGAAAAAAATGTATCTGGTCTGATGAGACAAAGCTCGAACTCTTTGGCGTGAATGTCAGGCATCATGTTTGGAGGAAACCAGGCAGAGTTCATCACCAGGCTAGTACCATCCCTACAGTTAAGCATGGTGGTGGCAGCATCATGGTGTGGGGATATTTTTGAGCGGCAGGAACTGGGAGACTTGTCAGGATAGAGGGAAAGATGAATGCAGCAATGTACAAAGACATCCTGGATGAAAACAAACACTTCTCATACAGTCTGGTGGAGCTTGAGAGGTGCTGCAAAGAGGAACAGGCAAAGCTAGGTGTGCCAAGCTTGTGGCATCGTATTGAAAAAGTTGTGAGGCTGTAATTGCTGCCAATAGTGCATCAACAAAGTATTGAACAAAGGCTGTGAATACTTATGTGTCATGATCCGTGGCCCGGATCATGTTTTGTTATGTTCTGTTAGTTTTGGACTCCATAGTTCCTGTTTTTGTGCACCCTTGTTTGTTTTAGTTACCATGGTTACTTATTATTTCCACCTGTCTCTGATTAGTGTTTGCCCGCTCACCTGCTTCCCGAGCACTAATCAGAGGCATTATTTAAGCCTGCCTTTGCCGGTCAGTCGGCCTGGCGTCATTGTTTGCTTCATGCAACCTGCTACCTAAGTTTTGTTTGTGTATTCCTTGTCCATAGTCCATGCTAAATAGTAGCATTAGCTTCGAGTGTGACTTACTTTCCGTTTTTTGTACTACTTTGATATTTTGAGGAATAAATCATGTTTTTACCTGCACGCCTTGTCCGGAGTAGTCCGTCTGCCTTCCTGGGAGAACGACCCCGCAGTAAGCTGCGCAAACCACATCGGGACACAATAAAGTTAAAAGTTAAAGTACCAATGATTGTCACAAACACACTAGGTGTGGCGAAATTATACTCTGCATTTGACCCATTACCCTTGATCACCCCCTGGGAGGTGAGGGGAGCAGTGAGCAGCAGCGGTGGCCGCGCCCGGGAATCATTTTTGGTGATTTAACCCCCAATTCCAACCCTTGATGCTGAGTGCCAAGCAGGGAGGTAATGGGTCCCATTTTTATAGTCTTTGGTATGACTCAGCCGGGGTTTGAAGTCTACCGATCACAGGGCGGACACTCTAACCACTAGGCCACTGAGTAGGTATGACGCCAGCCTGACTGACCGGCAAAGGCAGGCTTAAATAATGCCTCTGATTAGTGCTCGGGAAGCAGGTGAGCAGGCGAAAACTAATCAGAGACAGGTGGAATGGAGTTCAAAACTAACAGAACATAACAAAACATGATCCGGACCACGGATCATGTTTTGTTATGTTCTGTTAGTTTTTGGACTAACGTGATTTTTTTTTAATTTATTTTTAATACATTTGCAAAAACTGTTTTAAAAAAAAAAACTTTCACACTGTCATTATGGCGTATTGTCTGTAGAATTTTGAGGACAAAAATGAATTTATTCCATTTTGGAATAAGGCTGTAACAACATGTGGGAATAGTGAAGCGCCGGGAATGCTTTCCGGATGCACTGTATTTACAATCACCAGACTGCCTTGTAGCTCTGTTACAAGGACTCGTGCTAAGTTTACAAGGTGTGCTACATGCTCAGGGAGGTGTCCGTCGACGCCAGTGTATTTAGAGCAAGAGGTTGATTGAGGTTTGGGGGAGGGAACACCAGCATTATGTCGCGCCACATGCCGATTCTCGAGTGTACTGTATATACAAGACGCACTTTTAAGTGCACTAGGCTGATAGCGGGAGTGTGTGAAGGGGTTATGAATAGCTGCTACACGTTTGCTTGTATTGCTCCATTTGCTAACCCTCGCAACCTTCTCTCACCCCCCCTTCCATTTCAGCGTATTCTGGGACTTGTACTGTGCAGCTCCAGACCGAAGGGAGACATGCGAGCACTCCAGTGAGGCCAAGGCCTTCCATGACTATGTAAGTGACCTCCCTTAATCGGGTGTTTCAACTCTTTCTAATCTAGGCCATACCTCGACAGTTCACTACTAACAGTTACGCCGTAATGATTGTGACTCGTGCAGTTTGGTTTGCAAAACTTTTACAGAAGCAATGTGAGGGACAGGGTGTGATGAAAAACTGCAGTGTTTCCCATATGTTAATTTACTTAAAAAATTAAAAAAAAAAAACTTTTTATTCTTTTTTTTTATTTTTTCAAGATTTTGCGATTCACCTTCACCTTCTAGATCAGGGGTGCTCACACTTTTTCTGCAGGCGAGCTACTTTTCAATTGATCAAGTCGTGGGGATCCGCCTCATTCATATATATCATTTATATTTACTTATTTATGAAATATATGTTTTTGTTAACAAGTTAAAGGTGTTTAATGATAATACAAGCATGTTTAACACATATAGTTAATATTGTTAATAAGTTAAAGGTGTTTAAAGATAATGCAAGCATGTTTAACACATATAGTTAATGTTAATAAATTAAAGGGGTTTAATGATAATACAAGAATGTTTAACACATATAGTTAATATTGTTAATAAGTTAAAGGTGTTTAATGATAATACAAGCATGTTTAACACATAGTTAATATTGTTAACAAGTTAAAGGTGTTTAATGATAATACAAGCATGTTTAACACATATTGTTATTATTGTTAATAAATTCAAGGTGTTTAAAGATAATGCAAGCATGTTTAACACATATAGTTAATATTGTTAATAGATTAAAGGTGTTTAATGATAATACAAGAATGTTTAACACATATAGTTAATATTGATAACAACTTAAAGGTGGTTAAAGATAATACAAGCATGTTTAACACATATAGTTAATATTGTTAACAAGTTAAAGGTGTTTAATGATAATACAAGCATGTTTAACACATATAGTTAATATTGTTAACAAGTTAAAGGTGTTTAAAGCTAATACAATCATGTTTAACACATATAGTTAATATTGTTAACAAGTCAAAGGTGTTTAATGATAATACAAGCATGTTTAACACATATAGTTAATATTGTTAATAAGTTAAAGGTGTTTAAAGATAATACAAGCATGTTTAACACATATAATTAATATTGTTAATAAGTTAAAAGTGTTTAAAGATAATACAAGCATGTTTAACACATATAGATTCCTTTCTTTCATGAAGACAAGAATATAAGTTGGTGTATTACCTGATTCTGATGACTTGTATTGATTGGAATCAGACAGCGGTGCGGATAACGTCCACATTTTCGAATGGAGGAGAAAAAAAGTCCTCCTTTCTGTCCAATACCACATGAAAGTGGTTGGTTTTTGGCATCTTATTTATCCAGCTTCCGTACTCTTTTGTATACACTTTACAAGAAATACATTGTCGGCAAACTCCGTAGCTTGCTAGCTTGTGCACAAGCTCATCTCAGAAGACCCTCGGGTGCCGTGAATGTCAATCAAGTGACGAAAGTGACGTCATAGTGAAGATTTATGATCGCTCATTTTTAGGACTATTTTTTTAATGCCTGGCTGGTGATCGACTGACACACCCTCCGAGATCGACCGGTAGCTCGCGATCGACGTAATGAGCACCCCTGTTCTAGATGATATATGTGCTTCTTTCTGGACGGCGTGGCGCTGTTGGGAGAGTGGCCGGGCCAGCAACCTGAGGGTTCCTGGTTCAATCCCCACCTTCTACCAACCTTATCACGTCCGTTGGGTCCTTGAGCAAGACACTTCACCCTTGGTGATGGGTCGTGGGTTAGGGCCTTGCATGGCAGCTTCCGCCATCAGTGTGTGAATGTGTGTGTGAATGTGTAAATAGTGTCAAAGCGCTTTGAGTACCTTGAAGGTACCATTTACTAGAGATGTCCGATAATGGCTTTTTTGCCGATGTCCGATATTCCGATATTGTCGAACTGTTAATTACCGATTTCGATATCAACCGATACCGATATATACAGTCGTGGAATTAACACATTATTATGCCTAATTTTGTTGTGATGCCCCGCTGGATGCATTAAACAATGTAACAAGGTTTTCCAAAATTAATCAACTCAAGTTATGGAAAAAAATGCCAACATGGCACTGCCATATTTATTATTGAAGTCACAAAGTGCATTATTTTTTTTAACATGCCTCAAAATAGCAGCTTGGAATTAACACGAGGAGGTTGGGGGGGGGGGGGGGGGGGTAGTGTCCCGGAAGAGTTAGTGCTGCAAGGGGTTCTGGGTATTTGTTCTGTTGTGTTTATGTTGTGTTACGGTGCGGATGTTCTCCCGAAATGTGTTTGTCATTCTTGTTTGGTGTGGGTTCACAGTATGGCGCGTATTTGTAACAGTGTTAAAGTTGTTTATACGGCCACCCTCAGTTTGACCTGTATGGCTGTTGACCAAGTATGGATTGCATTCACTTGTGTGTATGAAAAGCCGTAGATATTATGTGATTGGGCCGGCACGCAAAGGCAGTGCCTTTAAGGTTTATTGGCGCTCTGTACTTCTCCCTACGTCCGTGTACCACTCCGTATAGCGGCGTTTTAAAAAGTCATACATTTTACTTTTTGAAACCGATACCGATAATTTCCGATACTACATTTTAAAGCATTTATCGGCCGATAATATCAGCAGTCCGATATTATCAGCAGTCCGATATTATTGGACATCTCTACCATTTAGCATTTCTCCTGCATTCATGTTCCAAAAAACACCAACTACGTTAATTGTTTCAAAATCAGGAGTTTGAGGTTTGAGCAACAGGCTTCTGTAGTTACACACAGTGTGCTGCAGGGACAGTATAAAGTAAGCGGACAGTATTCATTTCTTCAGAGTTTGGTGAATATATATGCCTGTTAGTATAAATACACGTGCTATTTCATGTCAGTTTTGTTCCTTTAAATTCTCATTTAATTACCGCTCTGCTAATTTTCGTTAGCCTGTCAATGTCCAGGGGTAGGGAACCTATATGGCTCTAGAGCCAGATGTGGCTCTTTTTGATGACTGCATCTGGCTCTCAGATAAATCTCAGCTGACATTGCTTAACACGATAAGTAATGAATAATTTCGCTGCTAATCACAGTGTTAAAAATAACCTCGTATCAACCAGACTACAAAGCCATCAGCACCAGAAGTCACATTATTGGTAAGAAGTATTTTATTTATTATTGGTTACCTTCAGAATAACAAATGTTATTAAAAAGAAAAAGAGACTTATTATACTCCAAAAATGTTGGTGTTACTTAAAAATACACGCATTTAGTTGTATTCAGTGTTAAAAAATATTATATGGCTATCACGGAAATACATTTTAAATGGCTCTCTCAGCCAAAAAAGTTTCCCGACCCCTGAGCTAGTCCATTGTACATTAGCATTAAATTAGTGACATTAGAGCCAACCTTCATCCTGTATAATAGTATTGCCTTTTTTTCTGTTCATACTGTATTGTTCATTTACATGTTTGTGCACTGCATATGTATATGAATGTATTTTCTTTTTTGTGCGCAGTTTTACGGTAACGTTATTTTGGAGACTATCAATAAGCAACCTCAAATAGTTTTTTCATCTCTAATTTCAAAATGGTATTTAAATTCTAACGTTCAGTGAGGGCAGAGTAATATATGTCAAAGGACCGGAGACGTACAAAGTGCAGCCTGTGTTGCATTGTAGTAATAAAATAAGCGGCAACAATTGGAAAAATAGAGCAAAATTATATAATATAAGAAAAAAACATGTTATAGTAATTAATAATAACACAGATTATTATCTTTGCTGATTATTCAAATTATATCACAATTCAATATTGCAGGTTTGCTACATTGCGGATAAAAAAGTATTTATATTTTACATATTTTTTAGATTAAGTTTAATTTTTGTCTTATGTATTAAATTGACCCCGAGAGGGACAAGAGGTAGAAAATGGATAAATGTATTAAATTGCAATATTTGACTTTTTTTTTTGTTATGTCATTAACGATTGATAAAGATATTCACCAAGCAGTGCTTTCATTTCTGGGTTAAAGGTGAACAGTGCTAATAACAAGAAAGGCTAGTCTTGGCGCTACTGTATCTTCACCGCGACAATCAAGTTGACCAACATTAAAAGAGCAGGGAAACCATGTTAGAACCGTCGAAAACAAATCGTCAGAGGAGCAGCGTGGTGTGCGAAAAGTAGGCCTTGTTTTGTTTCAGGAGCATGGAACTGGAACTGGAAGAAGTCTTGTGTGTAAATGTCATGTGTTATGATTGATACGCTGCATCTTTGCCTTCAGGAGGCCGTGCCCTCTGGTCAAGACCCTGTGTGTGTGTGTGTGTGCGTGCACGTGTCTGTGTGTGTGCGTGTGTGTGCACATGTGTGTGTGCATGCTGTATAGTGTGAGGAGATAATGGAATAGAGTTCTAATCCGGTAATCCCAGTACTGGGTTGGGGCTAAACCAGGGATTTGTGCATGCGTGTGTGTGTGTGCGTGTATGTGTGTGTGTGTGTGTGTGTGTGGATGGACGCGGGGCATCTTTGGCAAGCAGCCTATACAAGGAGGGTGGAGGGGCTCACACCCTTGGTGCCAGTTAACCCTCGTGTGTGTGCGTGACAGTGCAATGGCCGAGCCGCGTGGTCGCTGGCTGTCTGCTTCCCAGCAGTGATGAAGCGAAGGAGACAGGCCCAGTTTAATTTTGGCTCCGCCCCCCCGAGGCCTCTCTCTCCGAGCGCAGGTCCACTCTGCTGGTTTCAAGAGACGCTCAACGGAGAAGACATAGTGAGACTTTTTTTTGTGTGTGTGCGCGTCTTATCTTTACAAGACTTTGTCAGCCTTTTGAAGCCTGCTTGATTGCGGGGGCCGCCGTTTATGAGGCATTATCTCGACCCTCTCCGCAGGGTGCCGAGACCCTCCAAAGGTTTTACGGTCGTAGTCAGCTTTGTGTGATGCCGGTGACATGCGGGATGAAGGGCTTTAAAGCTCTTTATCTCGACTATCTTCAACAGTAGTTTATTGATGCGACCTGTTTCTGAGCAGAGGAAATAGTCATTACAGTTCGGGGGCACATTTGGGAAACAAAAGCAGCCGCAAACATGCATTGGACCTGGTGGAGGTCTTTTTATTCTTTACAATGCAGCTAATCCTTTGGAATCCTGACTTCCAGTGAGGTCCTTTAAGTATTTTATTTGTTTGCATTTAAAAGGGCTCTGTGTACTTGCTACATATTGGGGTTGTCACAATACCATCATTTCAGTAGTCCATACCGATACCGCTGAATTTCCACATTTTCAGTATGTTACCGCAACAGTGGTAACCAGAGGTGGGTAGAGTAGCCAGAAATTGTACTCAAGTAAGAGTACTGTTACTTTAGAGATTTATTACTCAAGTAAAAGTAAGGAGTAGTCACCCAAATATTTACTTGAGTAAAAGTAAAAAGTATGTTGTGAAAAAACTACTCAAGTACTGAGTAACTGATGAGTAACATACACACACATATCATATATACCGTATATATACACACACACATTTATATATATACAGTATATAATTTAAATTTATTTATTTTGCCGTTTTTGTTTACATGTTAAAGGTGTTTTAATGAATATACATGCATGTTTAACACATATAGATTCCTTTCTTTCATGAAGACAAGAATATAAGTTGGTGTATTACCTGATTCTGATGACTTGCATTGATTGTAATCAGACAGTAGTGCTGATAGCGTCCACGTTTTGAAATGGAGGAGAAAAAAGTTCCTCCTTTCTGTCTAATACCACATGAAAGTGGTTGATTTTTGGCATCTTATTTGTCCAGCTTCCATATTCGTTTTTATACACTTTACAAGAAATACATTGGCGGCAAACTCCGTAGCTTGCTAGCTTGTTTGCGCTGGCTTTCGGAGACTCTTGTTTTGAAAGCGCAGGCGCGATGGAGCGGCACTTTTATTGTGAAGACAGGAACTGTGCAGTCAGTCTTTAGGCGTTTGACGGGATGTACGGTTGAAATAAAAGGGTCTTTTTTCCTTCACACTTTTGATTGATTGATTGAAACTTTTATTAGTAGATTGCACAGTACAGTATATATTCCGTACAATTGACCACTAAATGGTAACACCCCAATACGTTTTTCAACTTGTTTAAGTCAGGTCATGTGACCGCCTGGCTCTGTTTGATTGGTCCAACGTCACCAGTGACTGCATCTGATTGGTGGAACGGAGTGAACGTCACCAGTGACTGTATTTGTTGAAACGCAGGCACTATGAAGGTCTGTCTGACAGACCAAAACAAACAAAGCGTGCATTAACAGATCGATAAAAAATAGTAGCGAGTAGCGAGCTGAATGTAGATAAAAGTAGCGGAGTAAAAGTAGCGTTTCTTCTCTATAAATATACTCAAGTAAAAGTAAAAGTATGTTGCATTAAAACTACTCTTAGAAGTACAATTTATCCCAAAAGTTACTCAAGTAGATGTAACGGAGTAAATGTAGCGCGTTACTACCCACCTCTGGTGGTAACATACTGAACATACTGGCGGTATAGCTCGGTTGGTAGAGCGGCCGTGCCAGCAACTTGAGGGTTGCAGGTTTGATCCCAGCTTCCACCATCCTAGTCATTGCCGTTGTGTCCTTGGGCAAGACACTTTACCCACCTGCTCCCAGTGCCACCCACACTGGTTTAAATGTAACTTAGATATTGCGTTTCACTATGTAAAGCGCTTTGAGTCACTTGAGAAAAAGCGCTATATAAATGTAATTCACTTCACTTCACTTCAGTATTAAAGGGGCCCTATAGTAGCGGTGGGAATCCTTGGGCACCTCAAGATTCGATTACGATTCAGGAGCTACGAGTCGATTAAAAATCGATTATTGAAGCATCTTTTATTCAGGCATATTGATGCAGTTTTCGTTTCACTAGATCGGGGGTCGGCAACCCGCGGCTCTTTAGCGCCGCCCTAGTGGCTCTCTGGAGCTTTTTCAAAAATGTATGAAAAATGGAAAAAGATGAGGGGGAAAAAAATATTTTTTGTTTTAGTATGTTTTCTGTAGGAGGACAAACATGACACAAACCTCCCTAATTGTTATAAAGCACACTGTTTATATTAAACATGCTTCACTGATTCGAGTATTTGGCGAGCGCCGTTTTGTCCTCCTAATTTTGGCGGTCCTTGAACTCACCTTAGTTTGTTTACATATATAACTTTCTCCGACTTCCTAGGACGTGTTTTATCCTTTTTCTGTCTCATTTTGTCCACCAAACTTTTAACTTTGTGCATGAATGCACAAAGGTGAGTTTTGTCGATGTTATTGACATGTGTAGAGTGCTAATCAGACATATTTGGTCACTGCATGACTGCAAGCTAATCGATGCTAACATGCTATTTAGGCTAGCGATATGTACATATTGCATCATTATGCCTCATTTGTAGCTATATTTGAGGTCATTTAATTTCCTTTAAGTCCTCTTAATTCAATGTATATCTCATGACACACTATCTGTATGTAATATGGCTTTTAATTTTTTGTATTTGTTTTTGTATTTTTGGTCCAATATGGCTCTTTCAACATTTTGGGTTGCCGACCCCTGCACTAGATAAACGTTTATCACTTGCAACTTTTATAAACAGTGTATTGTAATAAGAATCAGTTAAATGAATTCCCATCACATTTATCTCTCGGTGAGGTGGCTCGCTGCAGTCAGCCACACATCATACAGCCACACATCATTTTTAGAACTGTCTGCATTACTTTATTTACAATAAATAAATCAATTATCGATTATTGACATTTACTAATCGATTTTAAAATTGTCCATGTCCGAAATTAGATGCATCAAAACATTTCCCCCATCTCTCCCCTATAGCAGTGGTCCCCAACCTTTTTGTAGCTGTGGACCGGTCAACGCTTGAAAATTTGTCCCACGGACAAAAAAATACAATGATGTGTGCTTACGGACTGTATCCCTGCAGACTGTATTGATATATATTGATATATAATGTACGAACCAGAAATATTAATAACAGAAAGAAACAACGCTTTTGTGCGAATGAGTGTAAATGGGGGAGGGAGGTTTTTTGGGTTGGTGCACTAATTGTAAGTGTATCTTGTGTTTTTTTATATTGATTTAATTAAAAAAATAAAAAAAAGTTTTTTTTGTTTTTTTTTGTGCGGCCCGGTACCAATCGATCCATGGACCGGTACCGGGACCTCTGACCTGTAGGGTTTGAAAATGTGACAGGGTGACGCAGTGCATTGTGGTTCTTGCTGGCATCCGAATGGTTTATTTACAACATGGCTGAATGAAAGGCTAAAGTCCTAAAGTTGTATTTTTTACTTTGACAAGTCAAAACATGGCACACATGTGCAGCATCATTAACTGCTACAAAGGTGGCTTCAAGAAAAAAAAAAAGGTCTCATTCCAGCATAGCAAAGCTAAGGAAGTCAGGTTAGTGAGCTAATAAAGAAGCGATGAATAGCCTTGAAAGCATCCGTGAGACGATCAAACATCACTTTTAATGCCATCACCTGGTACACGTTGGTGTGTTCACAGCTGTACTATTGTGAATAGCAAAACAGTACCACCGTTTTTTACAGTAAAAAACTGGCAGCTCAATTGCCAGCATTTTATGGTCAAGAAACAGTGGTACTGTTTTTTCATGTACAGTAAAATGCTGTAAAATCTATTTATAAAATTTGACAATTTGATGAGTAACTTGCTTTGAAATCATAAGTCAAGCAGACAAAAAGTATGTATTTCTAGTTTAAGAAAAACATTGTTTGAATGTATGATCATATATTTGTTACATTATAATGTTTATGTTAAAAAAAATATGCGATTGCATTGAGTGCATGTATTTTTTCTGTCAAAATGGAAACAACTAATACATTTAGTAATAAAATATAAAGTACTTAAATGACGCATTTAATTTCCAGGCTTTCGAGGGCCAAGTAAAATGACGTGGCGGGCCAGATCTGGCCCCTGTCCTTGAGTTTGACACCTGTGGTTTTTGTCATTAAATATCACCATGTTTATCATTGTGCGAGCATTAGATTTTACCTGAATGGGAAGCAATGAATGGCTGGCGAAATGAAGCTTTATAGGGTTGTTTTCATGAGACTGTTTTTCAGTGAAAACCGTTAATAGTTTTTGAGTGTTCTTGAGCCTGAAAACTAGTAATTGGCATTTAACTACATTTCTCTGATGGCTTTGTGGTGAAATATGGCGGAATCTCTCTTCAGATGTTCTGAAGTCCTGTTTCCATGCCAGCATTGTATTGAGCTAAACAACAACTCTCGTATCGTCGTCTTCTTAGATCATTTTCTGAACAACTCGAGTTGAGGTTAGGGGGGGTGTCCCGATCCAATTCTAAAAAAATTATATAAATATACATTATATAGACTTGAATGTAGAGTTGTACGGTATACCGGTATTAGTATAGTAGTGAAGTGAAGTGAATTATATTTATATAGTGCTTTTTCTCTAGTGACTCAAAGCGCTTTACATAGTGAAACCCAATATCTAAGTTACATTTAAACCAGTGTGGGTGGCACAGGGAGCAGGTGGGTATAGTGTCTTGCCCAAGGACACAACGGCGGTGACTAGGATGACAGAAGCGGGGATCGAACCTGCAACCCTCAAATTGCTGGCACGGCCACTCTACCAACCGAGCTATACCGCAATACTAATGAATCATATTCGGTACTATACCGTCTCTAAAAAGTACCGGTCCCCCACCCGTCGTCGCCATGCAGACGAGCATGTTCGGCAGTGCACAATCACAGAGTACTTACAAGCAGACACAATGTGTAGACAGAAAAGGGAGAACGGACAAATTTTAGCTTAAAAACTAAAGATAAAGGTGAAGTTATAACACTGAAACGCCCTCAGGAAGAGGTGCTTTAAGACATGGCTAGCTGGCTAGCTAATGTCTGTCCGCAGTCAGCAGTGTTGTAACTACTTCAAAATCACCAATCCTTATCTCCATGGAGATAAATCAAGTACGTTTATTGCAAGTATCAACCCTGTCGGACGTGTAATAGCTAGCCAACTAGGTAAACGCTAGCCAATTAGCTGCTTCACTACTCTCCGCAACACACCGGAGTCATGATAATGGTGGTGTTAAAACTTGTCTGTAGTTGACAAAGTCAAGACTAGATTTCATTATGCTCAATCATTAACCATTAAGATAATCAACTTAACTTTCAACACACTAATCACATGTGAATGAAGCGCGTACTTAGTCAACAGCCATACATGTCACACTAAGGGTGGCCGTATGAACAACGCCAACACTGTCATAAACATGTGCCATATAGTGAAACCATACCAAACAACAATGACAAACACATTTTGGGAGAATATTTGCACCGCAACACAACATAAACACTACAGAACAAATTCCCAGAATCCCTGCAGCACCAACTCTTCCGGGACGCTACAATATAAACAAACGCCATTGGTGGATCTACACCTAACATCCACTGTAATGATACCAGGTACAGGAGCGTATCTAGTTGATACTACTATGATTACATCGATATTTTTTAGAATCACAAAATCTTTTGCGTTTTTTTAAATTTATATTATGTTTATAAACTCTGGAAATATGTCCCTGGACACATGAGGACTTTGAATATTGTATGATCCTGTAACTACTTGGTATCGGATTTATACCGAAATTTGTGGTATCATCCAAAACTAATGTAAAGTATCTAACAAGAGAAGAATAAGTGATTATTCAGCTACACGACAGCTAAGCACACAATAGCACACATGCTAGACATACGTAATAATTGTCCTCCATTGACAAATATTGCAGTCTAAAACAGCACATTTGTCAATTATCAAATAATTATAGTTGCATATTAGTTATACACATACACAAGGCAGAAGCATATTAGAAAGTATCCAGTAACAAACGTGTCCGCATCACTTAACTTGCTGTGTCATGAGCCTAACATCGTGAATTATTGTGGCCACTAGGTGTCGCCAGAAAACAACACTCCACTTCAACTTAAAGACAGCATAAGGTAAACCGAGGTGGTTAATGCATACTTGCCAACCCTCCCGAGACTCCCGAATTTCAGTGCCCCTCTTGAAAATCTCCCGGGGAAACTATTATCCCGAATTACTCCCCGATTTCCACCCGGACGACAATATTTCTGGCGTGCCTTAAAGACACTGCCTTTATCGTCCTCCAACCTGTCGTCAAGTCCGCTTTTCCTCCATACCAACCTACTCAGTGTCCTAATGGTTAGAGTGTCCGCCCTGAGATTGGTAGGTTGTGAGTTCAAACCCCGGCCGAGTCATACCAAAGACAATAAAAATGGGACCCATTACCTCCCTGCTTGGCACTCAGCATCAAGGGTTGGAATTGGGGGTTAAATCACCAAAAATGATTCCCGGGCGCGGAACCGCTGCTGCCCACTGCTCCCCTCACCTCCTAGGGGGTGAACAAGGGGATGGGTCAAATGCAGAGGACAAATTTCGCCACACCTAGTGTGTGTGTGACAATCATTGGCACTTTAACTTTTAACTTAATACAAACAGCGTGTCGGCCCAGTGACATAATATATGCGGCTTTTACACACACACATAAGTGAATGCAAGCATACTTGGTCAACAGCCATACAGGTCACACTGAGAGTGGCCGTATAAGCAACTTTAACACTGTTACAAATATGCGCCACACTGTGAACCCACACCAAACAAGAATGACAAACACATTTCGGGAGAACATCCGCACCGTAACACAACGTAAACACAACAGAACAAATACCCAGAACCCCTTGCAGCACTAATTATTCCGGGACGCTACAATATACACCCCCCGCTACCACCAAACACCCCCCCCCCCCCTTCTCATACCTAATATTGTTCTTGCAAACATTTAAAACCAGGAGCTTTTCAGTAATTGTTTTTTTTCTTGTATATTAACATTTTTTACAATCAAATCAAATTGCAATTTTAAATTGCAGTAAGTGCTTTTGTTTCCTGAGGTGTTAGTTGAGAACCAAACCCAGTTCTGACAAGTTTGATGGTTGCAGCTTTCATTTACCTAATCCAACACCTCACCTCCATTGTTTCTATATACTCTTTATTTACATTTATCACCACTTTTGCCACTTTCAGCCTTTTCTCTCTTTTTCGTCCACCGCATGTTTACTCTGTGACATCCGCTGATCTGCATCTATCTATTCTGTTTTATTTCTATATTTCCGTCGTCCTTCCCTCATCTCCTTCACCTTATCGCTCCCTCTCTGGCTCGCTGTCCTTTTCCCTCGTTCTTCTTCCCTATCTCCCTTCCTCGTGCTCTCGCCAATTCCATGGCCCCGCTCTCCAAGAGAAGATTGATTGGCTAATCTTTCTGTTTACCCACAATGCCTGGTGGAGGAGGGCAGTGTGGACAACACCAAAAGTGTTTGAAAATGGAGCTGAGTGGGCAAATGTCACACTAGCAAGTGAAGATAAAGGCCGTTACAAACGTCAGCTTTTCCTTCGACATGTTTTACTTTTTAGTGGAATTTATGCCTAAGTTAGCACCTTAGTCACTCACACTGTACACAGAACACATTCAAGATATACAGGTATAATACAGTAATAAGAAGATTACATTAAACGGCAACAAAGTAGTTATCACTGTCCATTTCATACAAGCACAACCTTTTACATATTCAAAGATATTGTCGTTATCCTTGATGGTCACAGCGGATGATCGGCTTGTATGGTGGTATCAGTGTCAGCGTTGGTAAAACCAATACTGCCACTGTAACTACTTGGTATTGGAGCCATACCCAAATTTGTAGTATTGCCCAAAACTAATTTAAAGTATCCAAATGACGAAAGAATATGTTATTGTTACATTTGAACAGAAGGGTATATAGAAACTAGTGTTGTCCCAATACCAATATTTTGGTACTGGTACCAAAATTATTTCGATACATTTCTGTACTTTTCCAAATAAAGGGGACCACAAAAAATGGCATTAATTGGCTTTATTTTAACAAAAAAATCATACGGTACATTAAACATATGTTTCGTATTGCAAATTTGTCCTTAAATAAAATAGTGAACATACTAGACAACTTGTCTTTGAGTACCGTATTTTCCGCACTATAAGGCGCACCTAAAAACCACAAATTTTCTCAAAAGCTGACAGTGCGCCTTATAATCCGGTGCGCCTTATATATGGGTTAATATTAATATTAATTTTCATAAAGTTTCGGTCTCGCAACTACGGTAAACAGCCGCCATCTTTTTTCCCCGTAGAAGAAGAAGAAGCGCGCGGTGCATGCTGGGATATGTGACGTTTCATTTCCATTTGTGTGTTTATGTAAAGACCCCAAAATGGCTCCTATTAAGTGTGTTGTCTGTCTAATTATAAATAATGCAGACGAGGCGTGTTAACTGAGTTCTCAACGTTTACTCACAGCGTGCTCATAACCACATTCTAACTGCCAGCATACAACGCTTCTCAGGGCTACCGCGCATGCTCGTAACTATCGTTGCATGCTGGGTAGTGTAGTTGTTATATTTGCTAGCTCATAACAGCACATTAAGAGACACGCTTACGCACTTAATTCAATACTCGCCGTCATTCCGGGTGGATTGACAAAAGACCTCCAGCCGCTAGATATTGGTGTCAACAGGGCATTCGAAGCTAGACTGCTAACTGCGTGGGAACAGTGGATGACAGAAGGCGAACACACGTGACGTTCACCAAGACAGGGAGACAGCGCCAGACGACATACGCCAACATCTGCCAGTGGATCGTAAATGCCTGGGCTGATTCAGTCTCATCTGTGGTCCGAGCTTTCAGGAAGGCAGGAATTGTCACTGAACTAATAAACGGCAACGACACTGACTCCATTAATGACGGCTTCGACGAGACGGAGCCGGCCATGTTGGATGCCGTATTCGCTCAACTGTTTAATTCGGACACTGAAGAGGAAGAATTCGAGGGATTTGTGAATGAGCTATAACTTCATAAAGTGAGCTTTACATTTTTATTTAGTGTGTTGTGTTGTGTGACATTAACGTTTGAGCAACGTTGAGTTATTGATATATTGTTATTGCTCTGCACTATTTCACGTGTTACTATATTGTGATTGCACGTTTGATTTACGTAACACGAGTAAATCAGCTGTTTATTCATATTGGGAGTGAACGGAGTTGTCAGAACGCTGGTTTGTTATCTATTAATAAAGTTTGACTGACCTATCTGGCTGTTTTGTTGACATAGGTGCGCCTTATAATCCGGTGCGCCTTATATATGAACAAAGTTTTGAAATATGCCATTCATTGAAGGTGCGCCTTATAATCCGATGCGCCTTATAGTGCGGAAAATACGGTAGTAAGTAAGCAAACAAAGGCTCTTAATTTGGTCTGCTGACATATGCAGTAACACATTGTGTCATTTTTTATTGTATTATTTTGTCAAAATTATTAAGGACAAGTGGTAGAAAATTAATTATTAATATACTTGTTCATTTACTGTTAATATCTGCTTACTTTCTCTCTTAACATGTTCTATCTACACTTCTGTTCAAATTTAATGATCACTAATTCTTTTGTTGTTTGATACTTTACATTAGTTTTGGATGATACCACGAATTTGGGTATCAATCCGATAGTTACAGGGTCATACAATATTCAGTCCTCGTGTCCAGGGACATATGTCTTGAGTTTAAAAACATAATATACATTTAAAAAAACTAAAAAAGATGTTGTGATGCCAAAAAATATCGACGTAATCATAGTAGTACCGACTAGATACGCTACTGTACATGGTATCATTACAGTGGATGTTAGGTGTAGATCTACCAATGGCGTTTGTTTACATTTTGACGCCGGTGAGCTACGGTGTGTAGTGAAGCATGTTTAGCTATTCCTCGTCCTGCAGGGATGATACTTGTAAGAAACTTACAACCTTATGGACCGGTACTTTTCAGAGGCGGTATAGTACCGAAAATGATTCATTGGTATCGCGGTACTATACTAATACCGATATACCGTACAACCCTAATAGAAACATTTTACAACAGAAAGTAACCGAATATTACATAGCACTAAATTAGCAAGTAGATTAATAATAGTTTTGAGAAAATAATACAACCGGAATTGATTTAATGTTACTGCACATACCAGCTGCCAAATTCGGAGCCTTTGTAACCCAATTTGAAATGGTCCTATTATTTATATATACCAACTAATATATCATGATATGTAGTTATCACAAGGTGCTGCAATATATATCGAAATTTGATAATGAAAAATACAGCTAAGATACGTTTGAATCCAACAACTGGTGTGTAATAATCACTATACTTACACTACAAACACTTTGTAGGGCGCAACATAACACTTTCAGCGTCATAGAAAAAAGTGACTTCCTCAATAGACAACATACCATAGATAGCCTATAATAGACTTGGGCAATTAGTTTGATTCGGGGGCCTCATTAAGAGAAAACAATGTGTCTGGGGCACAAAGTGTGTATTTAAGGTTAAAGTACCCATGATTGTCACACACACACTAGGTGTGGCGAAATTATTCTTTGCATTTGACCCATCACCCTTGATCACCCCCTGGGAGGTGAGGAGAGCAGTGAGCAGCAGCAGTGGCCGCGCCTGGGAATCATTTTTGGTGATTTAACCCCCAATTCCAACCCTTGATGCTGAGTGCCAAGCAGGGAGGTAAGGGGTCCCATTTTTATAGTCTTTGGTATGACTCGGCCGGGGTTCGAACTCACGACCTACCGATCTCGGGGCGGACACTCTAACCACTAGGCACTGACACTGAGCAGGTATGTATGCCTGAAGAAGAAAAAAATGTCGTTGCAGTATGTGTGCTTGGGTTCCTTTTTGAGGAACACTAATATAACAAAAACTCTGATAAAATGCTAAAATCGTTATGACAGACCACCTCAAAAAATGGAATAAAATTTTACATTTCAAACTGAATGAGACACACAGAATGTACATGAAAATAAACAATTTGGGATTTACAGTGTTAACTATGAACGATGGAACGCTGAACATTAAATACATTTGAACGTCACTAATCTTTTACTTCGCAGATTACCTCCTTGATCGCCATTTTTTATAATCAAGCAAAAATGCAACAAACTCAGCAAAATACAGTATGAACACAAAGGGTAAAAAACACTTACAATCTGATATAATATCACTTTTCTGGCAGAACTCTCTCGGACAAATCTGCTTTTGCGTTTGTTCTTGACACCTGTGTCTCGGGCTGGCCCCTCTATAAACACACCTCACCCATTCTGCTTCGTGCCTTGTCTGCCTGCAGCTGCTGTGACGTAGATTACTGTGATAACTGATATTTGACTCAAAAGCGCAGATTCCAACCATTGAAATACTTTAGTTTAAGAATGGGCAGCACGGTGACACAAGGGTTAGTGAATGTGCCTTACAATATGAAGGTCCTGGGTTCGATTCCCGGGCTCAGGGTCTTTCTGTGTGGAGTTTGCATGTTCTCCCCGTGACTGCGTGGGTTCCCTCCGGGTACTCCGGCTTCCTCCCACCTCCAAAGACATGCACCTGGGAATAGGTTGATTGGCAACACTAAATTGTCCCTAGTGTGTGAATGTTGTCTGTCTATCTGTGTTGGCCCTGTGATGAGGTGGCGACTTGTCCAGGGTGTACCCCGCCTTCTGCCCGAATGCAGCTGAGATAAGCTCCAGCACCCCCCGCGAACCCGAAAGGGACAAGCGGTCGAAATAATTTAAGAATTACGGTCATTTGAAAACAGCACAGTTTCGATGTTTAAGGTCTAAAAAAACATACTTGGTAACGTCTGTTGAGCAGGATTGAAAATCTTAATTGGTCGTATTTTCCTCAGGTGTGTTCTATACAGTACTGCCATCTAATGTCTTGGAAATGCAACTGCATTGGAAATGAGACTCAGATGTTATAAGAAAACAATATATAACAGCTGGACATCACAGTTCTCATAGTCAACTCATTTATAATTGTCACATTAAAAATACAATTTTATCATCAAACAATTAACATTTTTTAACACACATAAGTACCGAAAATTGGTACCGTTGAGTACCAATATTGATTGATTCCCAGGTACCAGGAATGGGCACAGTATCAGTTCAAATGTGAACGTTACTTATCCACAGAGATTGCCCATCCATACTACAGATTAGGGCTGGGCGATATGGCCTTTTTTTAATATCTCGATATTTTTAGGCCATGTCACGATACACGATATATATCTCGATATTTTGCCTTAGGCTTGAATGAACACTTGATGCAAATAATCACACCAGTATGATAATTCTGTGTCCATCCATCCATCCATCTTCTTCCGCTTATCCGAGGTCGGGTCGCGGGGGCAGCAGCCTAAGCAGGGAAGCCCAGACTTCCCTCTCCCCAGCCACTTCGTCCAGCTCCTCCCGGGGGATCCCGAGGCGTTCCCAGGCCAGCCGGGAGACTATGTCTTCCGAACGTGTCCTGGGTCTTCCCCATGGCCTCCTACCGGTCGGACGTGCCCAAAACACTTCCCTAGGGAGGCGTTCGGGTGGCATCCTGACCAGATGCCCGAACCACCTCATCTGGCTCCTCTCGATGTGGAGGAGCAGCGGCTTTACTTTGAGCTCCCCCCGGATGACAGAGCTTCTCACCCTATCTCTAAGGGAGAGCCCTGCCACCCGGCGGAGGAAACTCATTTCGGCCGCTTGTACCCGTGATCTTGTCCTTTCGGTCATAACCCAAAGCTCATGACCATAGGTGAGGATGGGAACGTAGATCGACCGGTAAATTGAGAGCTTTGCCTTCCGGCTCAGCTCCTTCTTCACCACAACGGATCGATGCAGCGTCCGCATTACTGAAGATGCCGCACCGATCCGCCTGTCGATCTCACGATCCACTCTTCCCTCACTCGTGAACAAGACTCCGAGGTACTTGAACTCCTCCACTTGGGGCAGGGTCTCCTCCCCAACCCGAAGATGGCATTCCACCCTTTTCCGGGCGAGAACCATGGACTCGGACTTGGAGGTGCTGATTCTCATCGCAGTCGCTTCACACTCGGCTGCGAACCAATCCAGCGAGAGCTGAAGATCCTGGCCAGATGAAGCCATCAGGACCACATCATCTGCAAAAAGCAGAGACCTAATCCTGCAGCCACCAAACCAGATCCCCTCAACGCCTTGACTGCGCCTAGAAATTCTGTCCATAAAAGTTATGAACAGAATCGTTGACAAAGGGCAGCCTTGGCGGAGTCCAACCCTCACTGGAAACGTGTCCAACTTACTGCCGGCAATGCGGACCAAGCTCTGACACTGATCATACAGGGAGCGGACCGCCAAAATCAGACAGTCCGATACCCCATACTCTCTGAGCACTCCCCACAGGACTTCCCGAGGGACACGGTCGAATGCCTTCTCCAAGTCCACAAAACACATGTAGACTGGTGGGGCAAACTCCCATGCACCCTCAAGGACCCTGCCGAGAGTATAGAGCTGGTCCACAGTTCCACGACCAGGACGAAAACCACACTGTTCCTCCTGAATCCGAGGTTCGACTATCCGGCGTAGCCTCCTCTCCAGTACACCTGAATAGACCTTACCGGGAAGGCTGAGGAGTGTGATCCCACGATAGTTAGAACACACCCTCCGGTTCCCCTTCTTAAAGAGAGGAACCACCACCCCGGTCTGCCAATCCAGAGGTACCGCCCCCGATGTCCACGCGATGCTGCAGAGTCTTGTCAACCAAGACAGCCCCACAGCATCCAGAGCCTTAAGGAACTCCGGGCGGATCTCATCCACCCCCTTGCCACCGAGGAGCTTTTTAACTACCTCAGCAACCTCAGCCCCAGAAATAGAAGAGCCCACCACAGAATCCCCAGGCACTGCTTCCTCATAGGAAGACGTGTTGGTGGGATTGAGGAGGTCTTCGAAGTATTCCCTCCACCGATCCACAACATCCGCAGTCGAGGTCAGCAGAACACCATCCGCACCATACACGGTGTTGGTAGTGCACTGCTTCCCCTTCCTAAGGCGGCGGATGGTGGTCCAGAATCGCTTCGAAACCGTCCGGAAGTCGTTTTCCATGGCTTCCCCGAACTCCTCCCATGTCCGAGTTTTTGCCTCCGCAACCGCTGAAGCCGCACACCGCTTGGCCTGTCGGTACCTGTCCGCTGCCTCAGGAGTCCTATGAGCCAAAAGAACCCGATAGGACTCCTTCTTCAGCTTGACGGCATCCCTCACCGCCGGTGTCCACCAACGGGTTCTAGGATTACCGCCACGACAGGCACCAACTACCTTGCGGCCACAGCTCCAATCAGCTGCCTCGACAATAGAGGCGCGGAACATGGTCCACTCGGACTCAATGTCCAGCACCTCCCTCGTGACATGTTCAAAGTTCTTCCGGAGGTGGGAATTGAAACTCTCTCTGACAGGAGACTCTGCCAGACGTTCCCAGCAAACCCTCACAATGCGTTTGGGCCTGCCAGGTCTGTCCGGCATCCTCCCCCACCATTGCAGCCAACTCACCACCAGGTGGTGATCGGTTGAAAGCTCCGCCCCTCTCTTCACCCGAGTGTCCAAAACATGAGGCCGCAAATCCGATGACACAACTACAAAGTCGATCATAGAACTGCGGCCTAGGGTGTCCTGGTGCCAAGTGCACATATGGACACCCTTATGTTCGAACATGGTGTTCATTATGGATAATCTGTGACGGGCACAAAAGTCCAATAACAGAACACCACTCGGGTTCAGATCCGGGCGGCCATTCTTCCCAATCACGCCTCTCCAGGTTTCACTGTCGCTGCCAACATGAGCATTGAAGTCCCCCAGTAGAATGAGGGAATCACCCGGGGGAGCACTCTCAAGTACTCCCTCGAGCGAATCCAAAAAGGGTGGGTACTCTGAGCTGTGGTTTGGCGCGTAAGCGCAAACCACAGTCAGGACCCGTCCCCCCACCCGAAGGCGGAGGGAAGCTACCCTCTCGTCCACCGGGTTGAACTCCAACGTGCAGGCTCTGAGCCGGGGGGCAACAAGAATTGCCACCCCAGCCCGTCGCCTCTCATTGCCGGCAACGCCAGAGTGGAAGAGAGTCCAGCCCCTCTCGAGAGAACTGGTTCCAGAGCCCTTGCTGTGCGTCGAAGTGAGTCCGACTATATCTAGCCGGAACTTCTCAACCTCGCGCACTAGCTCAGGCTCCTTCCCCCCCAGCGAGGTGACGTTCCACGTCCCAAGAGCTAGCTTCTGTAGCCGAGGATCGGACCGCCAAGTGCCCTGCCGTCGGCTTCCGCCCAGTTCACACTGCACCCGACCTCTATGGCCCCTGCTATGGGTGGTGAGCCCATTGGAGGGGGGACCCACGTTGCCTCTTCGGGCTGTGCCCGGCCGGGCCCCATGGGGACAGGCCCGGCCACCAGGCGCTCGCCATCGTGCCCCACCTCCGGGCCTGGCTCCAGAGGGGGGCCCTGGTGACCCGCGTCCGGGCGAGGTAAATCTGGGTCCTTTATTTTTATTCGTCATGGAGGTCTTCGAGCTGCTCTTTGTCTGATCCCTCACCTAGGACCAGTTTGTCTTGGGAGACCCTACCAGGGGGCATAAAGCCCCCGGACAACATAGCTCCTAGGATCATTGGGACACGCAAACTCCTCTACCACGGTAAGGTGGCAGCTCAGAGAGGAGGATAATTCTGTGTGTCTACATTAAAACATTCTTGTTCATACTACATTAATATATGCTACTTTTAAACTTTCATGCAGAGAGGGAAATCACAACTAAGTCATTTGACCAAAACTGTATTTATTAAATAGTTAAGCAGTGGCACAAACATTCATGTCATTTCAAAACAGAAAGTGCAAGATTGTCAGAGACATTTTAAAACAAGCTGAGTGCACTTTTGTGCATGATAACACTAAGATGACATATCAAAACAACACTAAATTAAAGTGCACTTTTGTACAGAACGCCACTACAATTGTCAGAGTGTGTTGTTGGTGACGAACCCCAAGATGCAGAGACGGCAGGCTTTGTCCAGGAAAACATGATTTAATGTTCATAAAATAAAGGTAAAAACACAAACCAGGGACTAGGAATAGTCAAAACTGAAAACAGGAACCAGCTAATGGCTAACAAGAAAACACGAAACAAAAGAGCTAAGAAGAAGCAAACTACAAATAGCTAACAGGAACAGCTTACCGCTACGACGACAGGTACAAGGACAGGTAGTAGCTGTAACAATATCGACACGACACGACAGGTAGAAATGACATCAACAAGTATTAGCGACATTGACAGGTAGACACTACAATAATCCAGCACTGACTGGAGGGGAAGGCAGGTTTAAATAGCAGCTGGCTGATTGACACCAGGTGTGGCCAGGTGCCAATCAGCCACAGCTGAGGGGACAGCACTCAGAGAGACAAACAGGAAAGTGAACCAAAATAAGAGTGCTGACAGGAAATAAAACAAACACAGAGGAAAAACAAAAACTTGACCAAACTGTCAGGGTACAGGATACCAGACGTTTTAGAAAATCCCCCCCCCGCCCCAAAAAAAGTCCAAAGTCACGGGAGGGTGGAGGGAGGACAAGGAGGTGGGCCACCAGGCCAAGTGTCCCCACAACCAGCGGGGAAGAGTTAGGTGGCGACGGCGAGTTGAACGCCGCCGCAATTGGCGAGGCGGCTCGTCCACCGGCATGGGAGAACCCACCAGAGTTGATAGTGGCGCCCTCTGCTGGCCCACCGGAGACGATGGTGGCTTGTCCCTGACAACAATAGTTTAAAACAAATAAAGTGCACTTTTGTGCATGATGTCACACAAGATATTTCAATAACTGTTAAATAAAAATGAGCTGCATAATAGGAAATCAAAATAGTGTATGTCCTTCGCTATGTGGTAGGTTCCTGCGGACGTTATCTCCTTCTGTTGTTGACTATTTGTTTCATACGGTGTTGATGTGGAAATGGTTTCCTTGGCATTTTGTTGGTGTGGTACTGAACGGAGATGTTGACATGCGGAGTTTCAAACACTCTTCATTCTCTAGCGGGTGACTTTTCAAATGATGCTACATATTAGCAGTAATGCTACTTTTTGTAGCAATGCTTTTGCCCCACACTTGACAAATTACGGTTGTCTCTTCGACATATTCCCGCTTGAAGCCAAACCACCGGCAGACGATGGACCCAGTGCTGTTTTTCTTGGGAATTAATTCTTCCTTCATTTGTTACCAGATTCGCACCTTCTTTCTCTCGTATTACCACTCGCACCACAGCTAACGTTACCCATGCCGCTACCTCTCTGCTCCGCGAGGGCGTATACGTATGTGACGTATGTAAGAAGGTGCGCTTGTTTTATCTCTCTGTGAGAAGGAGAGACTACAAAGAGTGAGAAACGCCTGTAGTGTAATGCCCGCAGCTAAAAGCAACTGCGTGAGAACGTATACTCGAATATCACGATATAGTCATTTTCTATATCGCACAGAGACAAACTCTACTACACATTAATAAAATGAGTTTATCTACAAATACAGCATATGAATGAGCTCATTTTACTCATTTACTGCGTGCATGTGTGTGCCAAGCTAGGTTTTGATCATCATGCTTCGGGCACAACAACTGCAGACATGCAACATAAAGCGCACAACCTTTTGATGTCGACCATAAACATTTTTTTTCCCCCGAGCCTGCTTTTAAGTCGCAGGCGACCCGGAGTATTTACGCATCGGCTCGTGGCGCCGCGATGCTGTCTTTATGTGGCAAAATCTTGTTTTTGTCAATACAACAGATGTGGCTCCCCCCTGCATTGGCCCTCTCCGTCCAGGGTGTTGGTAAACATGAGACTAATGATGCCACAGGGCTGCTAACAGCGTCCACTTGAAGAAGGCTGATGCCTCTTTGTCCATTTTCCTCTCATGAGCAGGACCTACTGGACGGATCAATACTGCTCAACACATTATTGACCTCCGCCTGATACCTTTTCAAAGGGATAAAAACAGAGACACAAACACAAGATGAAGAGAGGAGTTATACGTGTGTGTGTGTGTGTGTGTGTGTGTGTGTGTGTGTGTGTGTGTGTGTGTGTGTGTGTGTACCTGCCTGGAGAGGCTACTAATCTACATTCTGGTTCACACTGATATGTACCTCATCACCGTCTCCTTGACCTCCTGTCCTTAGCGCGTAGCATGAGAGGGAGGTGGGGGGAGGGGACGGAGGGAGTGTGTGTAGAAAAGGGAGGCAAAAGAGCTGACTGTGGTGATCCGGCTAATTTATCAGGGCAGTCAAAACAAAGCGATTGCGCTCGGTGGCAACAGGATACGGACGGCGTCGCTCCCGCCATTACGTCGGATGCGCAAACATGGAAGCGCAGCTGCTCCTCAAAAACTAGCACGGCTATGCACACACACACACACACACACACACACACACGCGCACGCACGCCATACGACTGCGCCATACGACACGCCGTAACGCACGCCACAGACACAACATCCGCCAGAGAGACGGCGCAGACGCCAAAGACAAAGACGAGGAATAAGGAGAACCGTGAAGCTCAAATACAAATCACTGTGGAGGAGGCGGAATGCAGAAGCAGACGAGGGGCGCCACATACTTTCTTCGCTATTTCTTTGCCTTGGCGTCTATCAGACACAGCGGGGTTAGTAAAGGAAGAAGTACATCCTTAGTTTTCCTAGGCGACATTAGCTAACAATTGGGGAAGTAACAATATGAACATTTCATGTCACAGTTTTGGTGGCCAAGATTATCATGGTTAAAATTATCGCGATATTGTTGAATATGCTCAAAAAGTACTTAAGTACTTACCGGTACTCAAGAACAGTTTTTTCCCTAAAGCAGGGGTACTAACACTTTTTCTGCAGGCGAGCTACTTTTCAATTGATTAAGTCGTGGGGATCTACCTCATTCATATATATCATTTATATTTACTTATTTATGAAATATATGTTTTTGTTAACAAGTTAAAGGTGTTTAATGATAATGCAAGCATGTTTAACACATATAGTTAATATTGTTAAAAAATTAAAGGTGTTTAATGATAATACAAGTATGTTTAATACATATAGTTAATATTGTTAACAAGTAAAAGGTGTTTAAAGATAATGAAAGCATGTTTAACACATATAGTTAATATTGTTAACAAGTTAAAGGTGTTTAATGATAATACAAGCATGTTTAACACATAGTTGATATTGTTAAAAAATTAAAGGTGTTTAATGATAATACAAGAATGTTTAATACATATAGTTAATATTGTTAACAACTTAAAGGTGTTTAAAGATAATACAAGCATGTTTATCACATATAGATTCCTTTCTTTCATGAAGACAAGAATATAAGTTGGTGTATTACCTGATTCTGATGACTTGCATTGATTGGAATCAGACAGTGGTGCTGATAATGTCCGCATTTTCGAATGGAGGAGAAAAAAAGTCCTCCTTTCTGTCCAATACCACATGAAAGTGGTTGGTTTTTGGCATCTTATTTGTCCAGCTTCCGTACTCTTTTGTATACACTTTACAAGAAATACATTGTCGGCAAACTCCGTAGCTTGCTAGCTTGTGCACGCCAGCTTTCTGAGACTCTTATTTTGTTAGCGCAACTGTGCAACTGTGCAGTCGGTCTTTGGAGTTTTGACGACAGGTACGGCGCCAGAGTCTGTTGAAATAAAGTGTTTCTCGCCTTCCAGTCGGTAATTTGAATGAGCTGACAGCAGCCAGCGTCATCTCAGAAGACCCTCGGGTGCCGTGAATGTCAATCAAGTGACGAAAGTGACGTCATAGTGAAGATTTATGATCGCTCATTTTTAGGACTATTTTTTTAATGCCTGGCTGGTGATCGACTGACACACCCTCCGAGATCGACCGGTAGCTCGCGATTGACGTAATGAGCACCCCTGCCCTAAAGCCATGACCACGGTGAACTCTTATAGGCACTGACTTTATAGTTTAGTTCCTCTCTGTGTGAATTTTTACTTTCCACCCACAATGAATGCTTCTGTATATAGGTACATAGTATAATATTTATTTCCTGTAAACAACACATTGAACATAAATCGTTCTCAGGACTGGACTGTGCACCTTACCTCCTTTTGCACTATTTTTCTCTTTCTTTTTTTCCTACGTTTTGCATATTTTGTAGACCGTCGTACTGATACTGGAGTTGTTTTTAATCTCATTGTACCTGTGTATAATGACAATAAAAGGCATTATATTCTTCTATTATATTCATTTTATTATATTCTAAAAAGTACTTATGCATGCATGAAATCTTTGACAAAGTATTTTTTTTTATACCTAAAATAAATGGACCCACTATTTTGCATGTTTTGTGTTTCTTATGCTTCACTGTTAGTGTTATAGACTTAGTATTTTATCTGTTTTAATGGCAAAGCTTTCCCTTTTTTAAGTAGTGGGTTGTTGGGGCGGCATGGCGTAGTGGGTAGAGCAACCGTGCCAGAAACCTGAGGGTTGCAGGTTCGCTCCCCGCCTCTTACCATCCAAAAATCGCTGCTTTTGTGTCTTTGGGCGGGACACTTCACCCTTTGCCCCCGGTGCCACTCACACCGGTGAATTGAATGATGAATGATAGGTGGTGGTCGGAGGGGCCGTTGGCGCAAATTGCAGCCACGCTTCCGTCAGTCTACCCCAGGGCAGCTGTGGCTATGAAAGTAGCTTACCACCACCAGGTGTGAATGAATGATGGGTTCTACTTTGAGTACTTAGAAAAGCGCTATATAAATCCCAGTTATTATTATCATTATTATTATCATTGTACTGTAGCACTTTAAAATACATTTAAAGTAAAATTTGTGACAAATCAAATCTATTATTGTTTTTTAATTATTTCTGACGGCCATTGCAGTGTCCTACTCTATTCAGCGATCCTTAAACGCAGCGTAAAACACCTTGTCTCGTATTCCTCTGTTCTAAGAGAGTACAGGTTGTAGGTTCAATGTGCCCAATTGGATATCTTAGCTGACGGGGAAAGACATTAATGTTTCTTGTTTTAATGTTACCATTTAAGCTAGCCAACTGGCACCTGTCTGTGAGTTTATCAAAGTAAAAATATCAATCAGCGGGAGCACTGATCCTGCAGCTGTATGTGGAACTGTCACTTCTTCTGACACGCGCTAAACTGAATTGAATGGGATGAATAAAGTCTAAATAATATAATATAATAAAATAATATTTGCATCTTTTCCTCCCAGTAATGTGGACATTTTGATAATCAGCATATCCATCCATCCATTTTCTACCGCTTGTCCCGTTCAGGGTCGTGGGGGGTGCTGGAGCCTATCTCAGCTGCATTCGGGCGGAAGGCGGGATACACCCTGGACAAGTCGCCTCCTCATCGCAGGGCCAACACAGATAGACAGACAACATTCACACTCACATTCACACATTAGGGCCAATTTAGTGTTGCCAATCAACCTATCCCCAGGTGCATGTCTTCAGCATATATTTTGCATATTATTGTAGACAGAGACACAAAATAGATTGCACGCCTTATTCTGCTGATTTAACAGACGCAATCCATTTTGCACATGTTTAGTAGATCAGCTTTGCGTGTGCTATCACATTTGCGCGTGTTTTAGTACACGCAATCCTTTAGTAAATAAGCCCTTAATGTTGATATTCAAATGGGTCGCATGTGCCCCGCGGGCTGGAAGTTGAACACCACTGCCTCTAATCCTATATATATCCTGTAGAGCAGGGGTGTCAAACTCATTTTAGCTCAGGGGCCGCATGGAGAAAAAAATCAGTTGACACGCGGGCCGGACTATTAAAATCATGGCATTATTTCTAAAAAACTAAGACAACTTCAGATTGTTTTCTTTGTCTTACTTTGGCCAAAAATAGAACAAACACATTCTGAAAATATTACAACAAAAATATGGAAAAAAAATACCGGCAGCGGTAAAGTTTAGATCCATGAAGGAAAGAAGAAAGTGAATGAATGTTTATAGCTGAATAAATTTACATATGCATAAAAATGTGTTTTCTTTTGTATTAATTTTTTCAATGAATTAAGTAACGTTTATGACAACCTTTTTCCAAAACACAATATAGAATGTGAGATATAACAGGATAATGCATACATTTATAATTTGTTTTCAAAACGGCTACGAAAAAGTGGGACCCCGAAAATGTACTGTGGGACCCCATTTTTATGACTTGATGGGGTCCCAGGGACCCCATTTTGAACATTTCTAGCGCCAACACTGATGGAGTATTGGTGCGTGCTAAACAGCAGCAGGCGGCTGTGGCCTGCGGGCCGGTTTTTAATACTAATCAAATATCATCCCGGGGCCATAGATAATTCATTCTTGACTTTGACACCCCTGCTATAGAGTAAGGCTGTAACTTAGTCGACTAATCATCGACTATCTTAACGATTAGGAAAGTAATCGGATTATAAAGCATACGTCTATTCAGTGGCTCTAATTAGGGCTTTTAAATACAGCTTGAGATATTTTTAGGCATGTATTTACTAGCACTAAAGACAGGTATGTACTTAATTTATAAATATTTATTTTATTTATTTATTTATTTATTTAGAGACAAGGACAGTGTTTGACTGACAAGAGGGTCTACGCCATTTCTTTAATTCTGCTACAAAGAGTTGAAAAAGTTATGGGTTTATTTCCATCAAACTTTCAGGAAATTTATGAAATGAAAACATTTTGGTGCTGTTTTGGATCACCGTCTGGATTCAGGACTTTTTCTGGCGGAGGTCTGCGCTCTCAAATTGTTTTTCTAGTTGTTATAAAACTTTTTTCTTTTTTTTTTTTACTTTAATCATGATTTTTGGAATGCATGAGAAAGGGGCAACAGAACCAATATGGTGAATACTGTCTTTTCTGGTATTTAAGGTTGGAGCGATAGTTAGAAGCAGACAATAATTGGACAGTTGAGAAATGTGTGGAGAAATTACATACTTTTTACCTTAACTCTAAAGGCTTAGAGCACCTTTTAGCTCTTATTTCCAAAATTGTGTACACTACTGAATTGGGGTCTTATGGCCGCTTATGTTGACACTTATACTGCTATCTGGTGGTGTCAGAAGAGTTTAACATACAATGGAATTTGGGGGGAAAAAAAGGGTAAAAAATAAAAATTAGCATGCCACTAAACATGAAGTACACGTTTGTGTACTTATGGACTAAGTACATCATATCAAAAGATGATTCTTAGTTTTTATTCTAATTAGGGTCCAATAAGCCCAAATAGCAAAGAGAAGTAAAAAAAGCATGTAAACAAACAGCTTGGGCCTTAAGAGGTTAAATAATGATTCAGAGTAGGGCTGCAACAATTAGTCGATATTGTCAACAAATATCTACAATAACATTTATCGTCGACAATAGTTGTGAGGTCATCACTTGTGTTTTTCTGGGTGGAAACGGGTCAGCACCGCCACCTGCAAAAACATCGCCAGTGATAACATGTAAATATTTCCTCTTATTCTTGTTAAAAACATGAATACCTTGCTCATTTTGTAAAGCTGACCTTGTTTTTATGGCTGTGCATCTGTGATACAAACACAAGCATTTAAAGCGGAGGCATGATGTCAGACATCTGGAGGGAGGATGCGGACTCAACCTCGGTAAGCGTTACCTTAGCGGTATAGCTCGGTTGGTAGAGTGGCCGTGCCAGCAACTTGAGGGTTCCAGATTCGATCCCACCTACTTTGGCTACCCCTGTGGTAAATTTTCGTTAGTTGCACATGCCTAAAATAACTTTAGCTGCATTTAGAAGTTGATGGAAAAGTGAGTGCCATTAAATATTTGTAGGCTTTATTATCCGACTAATCGACGTATCGTTAAGATAATCGATGACTAATCGATTATCAAAATAATCGTTAGTTGCAGCCCTAATTCAGAGTGCATTAGGGTTGTAACACATTTATGAACAAGTTGGCGTGAGGGGCTTAGGATGTAGAGCATGTCGTCCAGTAACTGGAGGGTTCAAATCTCACTTCTTCCATCCCAGTTGTCCTTGGGCAAGACACTTCTCACACTCCATTCCCTGGTCAGCGAGCAAGGCCGTTGGCAGCCACGTTTTCATCAGTCTACCCCAGGGCAGCTGTAGCTGCCACCTATAGGGCGACGTGGCTCAGATGGTAGAGCGCCCGGCTAGAAACTTGGAATTGGGGGTTAAATCACCAAAAATGATTCCCGGGCGCCGCTGCTGCCCACTGCTCCCCTCACCTCCCAATCAAGGGTGATGGGTCAAATGCAGAGAATAGTTTCGCCACACCGAGTGTGTGTGTGACAATCATTGGTGCTTTAAGTTTTTTGTATTCATCTATAGCGCTTTTGCTCGAAATAATTCTTCATTCATTACTCCAAGCAATGTTTGTAAGTTTTACAATATAACTAAACCAATTGATACTTACCAAACCATCCCATGTGTGATGTTTGTTGGAGGGTTTTCATGCAAATTATGAATGTGCTATCTTAATATAATCAGGCTAGCGTCGTTAGCATTAGCAAATATGCTAACACGTTGACGTTGTTTTTTTAATCATCTCAGAAAATTTGTTGTGAAAATTGGATCTTGAAATGATCATTCACGCGTTCACTTCATCTCGTAATGACTATTGCAATTCTCTTTTAACTTTTTTCAACAAGTCAACACTAAAGAGACTTCAGACTGTACAAAATGCGGCTGCCAGACTTTTGACCGGTGCACTCAGAACAGCCCACATTCCCCCCATTTTATCCAGTCTTCAATGGCTTCCAGTTAAATTCCGCATTGAGTTTAAGATTTTAGTCCTGACATTCCGTGCTCCGGCCCTTCAGTACATCACTGACTTGCTATGCCCCTACTCTTCAGGGCACAGCCTCCGGTCTTCAGGCCAGGGTCTTCTAAAGATCCCAAAAACTTGTTTTAAAACCCTTGGAGACCTGGCATTCCAGGCTATAGCTCCCAGACTCTGGAACAATTTGCACCAGGCCCTCTGTGATCTTGATTGTGTTGAAACGTTTAAGAAATATTTAAAAACTTCTCTTTTTAGTAAAGCTTTTAGTCAATGCACCTTTTAACTATCAATTTTGATCCACTTTGTATCCTTTTTATGATGTTGCCCCTGTTGTTTTAATTGAATTGTTGTTTTACTTTACCTATGTTTTGTTCAGCGCTCTGTGATTTTATCTGTGAAAAGTGTTTTATAAATATAATTGACTTACTTACTTACAAGTGTCTGTGTAAGTATTATTAACTCACAATGGCATTTTTTTTTTATTGTTTCAGGTTTTTAAATTCACCAAAACGTCACCGTGGAGTTATTGAGTCTGTTTAGCTGATTGAAAAGCTAACTTCCGCAGCTAGTGGGTCCATGACAATGACTTCTGTTTTGTTTGATCAGCCGTTTTACTGCCAGTCGGAAACAGTTAACAATAACTGCATTTGCAAAATCTTTCGTACCGGTATATATCTGCGGCTCATAGTCTGGTGTGGCTAATATATGTAAACATATTGTTTCTTCTAAAATTTGGTGGGTGCAGCTTAAATACCGGTGCCCTCTCTAACCCGGAAAATACGGTACTAGTTTTACTTCTCTCCTGATTGAAGGTGGCAGCCTTGTCTCCACACTACTCCTACTTGTGCGCTTTGTGTTGCAATGAAAAGGTAGATAGGTACAGGCGACACTGTGGGCGTTGCTACAAAAAGCACTGTGGGCCAGTTTGGCTTTAATAAAGACCCGACTGCAGGGAAAAGGAGCAAGAACTAATAGATGTTGTTAATAGTCTTTATCAATAATGTGCCACGGTGATTGATGGTGAACAAATCCTGGTTTTCTTTACCCCACGTCCTCTCTCCAGCCTTGCATGTTTATCTTCAAACTCCTCTTCTGCATCTTCTTGTTCTTTCTCTCTCTCTCTCTCCTGGAGCGGGGGATGCCAGGGGGACAGAGTGCAGATAGGACCTGTCTCCATGGCAACAGCTTCTGCAAGCTTCTGACGCCCTACTCGTAAGACGGGGGGAGAAGGGAGGGGAGGAAAAGGTTGCGATAGGGACGAATTGTACCGAGGTTGCGGGGCACGGGGAAGAGAAGGCGTGTGTTTGTTAGTATTCGGGTGGAAAAGAAGAAGGGATGAGAGGGAGGGAGAGAGGCAGTCGACCCTGCTGCCTCCCCAGGGACTCGGTGGCCTGCTCGTGTTCACGAGCAGAATTAACATAAAGATGGGGGGAGGTGTGTTTGTGCATGTGAATTTTTTTTTTTTTTGTCTTTTGTTACTTTTGTGTGCGCTGTTTTCACATAGAAGTGCTAGGAAGTAATTGGTCGTGTATCCAGGCGTGCGTGTGTCACAGCCATGTAGCGTGCTCGTTAGGTGTGTGTGTGCGCGCGCTGGTGGTGGACCGATGCGTGCGCCAAGGGTGCGTGTGTGTTGGTGAGCACCGTTCCCTCCCCTGGGTCTTAAACCACCCTCCCGACCCCTTCCTCCCCGTTTTCCTCCGTCTGCCTCACTACTGAAAGGCTGCACTTTATAAGCTTGTGATGCAACTCTTTGTGTGTCCCTCTGTGTGTGTGCGTGTGTGTGTGTGTGTGTGTGTGTGCGTGTGCGTGTGTTGGTTCCAGCATTCTTATGTAAGCACTATGAACATGCGTCTCTGTCTATGTGTGTTGACGAGAATACAGTTATATCATATTTATCTCCCGGGCTGAATCATTTGGCTCGTCACCTTCCTGAGAATCCAGTTCTAGCTTTCTTTCTGTATTGTTTGGTTTGACAAAGGAGAGGGAGAACAAGTGTTAGCCTGTGCTAATGTGAGTTAGCACAATGTTACCATATACTCCTTGTCTAGATCAAAGCTCTTCTATGTTTTTAGGGAGACATTAAACTCCCCTTCTCCCTCCTTGGGAGGGAGGCGAGTTGGGTGCCTGAAACCCCCCGCTGGGAAGCGGATGCCGGTTCATGGTTCCGAAAGGCGAGCGGCCCACTGGGACGCGCCCGCCGGCCGAAGGGCTGCAGCCCGGCCGTCGGTCGCGGAGCCCGCGGTGCCACGCGCGCCAAGGGGCGGGCCAAAACCCGCCCCAAGGCCCTGAGACATCTTCGTTGATCCCCGAAAACCGCGCAAATACTTCAAATGTGTTTGCATTTCATTATATTTTTTAATTATTGTTTTATTTTATTTTTTACATCCATTTTCTACCGCTTTTGTCCCTCTCGGGGTCGCCGGGGTGCTGGAGCCTATCCCAGCTGGACTCGGGCAGTTTTATTTTTTCTTATTTGCAATCTTTACAGCAGGGGTCTTCAACATTTTACAGGCCAAGGACTCGCAAACTGATGTATAAAATTGTGTTTAAAAAAACAACAACTGGTTGTTGTGCAATACAGATATATTAAATTAATACACTCTAGCGCCGCTAATCGCTAGTTGACAAAAAATGCGTTAATTGCAAGCTGACAACTGATTCGCTGGCTGGCAACTGGCTCACCAATCGCTAGCTGAATAATAGGGCGTTAATTGCTAGCTGACAACTGGCGCGACAATTCCTCGCGAACAACTGCCACACTGGGAGTTAGCTGACAACGGACGCGCTATTCGCGAGCTGAAAACTCTGCGCTAATCATTAACTGGCAACTGGCACTGTAATTGTTAGCAAACAACTAAAGCGTTAATCGCTAGCTAACAACTGATTCGATACCTCCTGGTACCCCAGCACCTCCAAAACCCTCAAATCTAGACTCCAAAGATCCCAGAACAAGCTAGTCAGGTTACTTCTAGACCTCCACCCCAGATCACACCTCACTCCTACCCACTTCTCCAAAGTGGGCTGGCTCAGGGTGGAGGACAGAGTAAAACAACTTGCACTGAGCCTAGTCTATAAAATCCGCTACACCTCCCTGATACCGAAGTACATGTCAAACTACTTCCATAACGTAAATGACCGCCATAACACAACACCAGGGGGAGCTCCACAAACCACGTTAAACCCAGATTCCAATCTAACAAAGGTCTTAACTCATTCTCCTTCTATGCCACATCCATATGGAATGACCTCCCAACAGGTGTAAAAGAAAGTGCATCTCTACCCTCCTTCAAAAGCGCACTAAAAGAACACCTCCAGGCAACTACAACCCTAGACTAACACCCTCTCCCCACCACATCCCACCTCCCCGGATTGTAAATAATCAAATGTAAATAATCAAATGTATATACTTGTTCTTATGCTTTCTGAGCTCACTATGTTCACTGCTCGCTGTACATATCCTACTAAGTCAGAC